>NW_028175076.1:0-47068 GCF_965226575.1 Pagrus pagrus
AACTGGTTGAATTTGGATCTTCTTCATGGCAAAGGAGTTTTTACCTGGAATTTCATTCATTAAAGGTGAAAAGTGGCTTATGTCAAAAATGAGCGTTTCAGAGCGATTGGAGGCTGTTTTAGCACTGTACAGTCGCCTAAGGCTGAAAAGTGGCTTATGTGAAGGCCTGTTTTTGCACTAAGCTGCATTTCACTGAAAAAAGGTCTTTCAAACAGGTTTACTAGCCTGAACTGGTTGAATTTGGATCTTCTTCATGGCAAAGGAGTTTTTACCTGGAATTTCATTCATTAAAGGTGAAAAGTGGCTTATGTCAAAAATGAGCGTTTCAGAGCGATTGGAGGCTGTTTTAGCGCTGAAAAGTGGCTTATGTGAAAAATGAGCGTTTCAGAGCGAGAGCAGCCTGTTTTTGCACTAAGCTGCATTTCACTGAAAAAAGGTCTTTCAAACAGGTTTACTAGCCTGAACTGGTTGAATTTGGATCTTCTTCATGGCAAAGGAGTTTTTACCTGGAATTTCATTCATTAAAGGTGAAAAGTGGCTTATGTCAAAAATGAGCGTTTCAGAGCGATTGGAGGCCATTCATTAAAGGTGAAAAGTGGATTATGTCAAAAATGAGCGTTTCAGAGCGATTGGAGGCTGTTTTAGCACTGTACAGTCGCCTAAGGCTGAAAAGTGGCTTATGTGAAAAATGAGCGTTTCAGAGCGAGAGCAGCCTGTTTTTGCACTAAGCTGCATTTCACTGAAAAAAGGTCTTTCAAACAGGTTTACTAGCCTGAACTGGTTGAATTTGGATCTTCTTCATGGCAAAGGAGTTTTTACCTGGAATTTCATTCATTAAAGGTACTATATGAGCTTTCAAGCGCCTGTTTTTGCACTAAGCTGCATTTCACTGAAAAAAGGTCTTTCAAACAGGTTTACTAGCCTGAACTGGTTGAATTTGGATCTTCTTCATGGCAAAGGAGTTTTTACCTGGAATTTCATTCATTAAAGGTGAAAAGTGGCTTATGTCAAAAATGAGCGTTTCAGAGCGATTGGAGGCTGTTTTAGCGCTGAAAAGTGGCTTATGTGAAAAATGAGCGTTTCAGAGCGAGAGCAGCCTGTTTTTGCACTAAGCTGCATTTCACTGAAAAAAGGTCTTTCAAACAGGTTTACTAGCCTGAACTGGTTGAATTTGGATCTTCTTCATGGCAAAGGAGTTTTTACCTGGAATTTCATTCATTAAAGGTGAAAAGTGGCTTATGTCAAAAATGAGCGTTTCAGAGCGATTGGAGGCTGTTTTAGCGCTGAAAAGTGGCTTATGTGAAAAATGAGCGTTTCAGAGCGAGAGCAGCCTGTTTTTGCACTAAGCTGCATTTCACTGAAAAAAGGTCTTTCAAACAGGTTTACTAGCCTGAACTGGTTGAATTTGGATCTTCTTCATGGCAAAGGAGTTTTTACCTGGAATTTCATTCATTAAAGGTGAAAAGTGGATTATGTCAAAAATGAGCGTTTCAGAGCGATTGGAGGCTGTTTTAGCGCTGAAAAGTGGCTTTTGTGAAAAATGAGCGTTTCAGAGCGAGAGCAGGCTGTTTTAGCACTGTACAGTCGCCTAAGGCTGAAAAGTGGCTTATGTGAAAAATGAGCGTTTCAGAGCGAGAGCAGCCTGTTTTTGCACTAAGCTGCATTTCACTGAAAAAAGGTCTTTCAAACAGGTTTACTAGCCTGAACTGGTTGAATTTGGATCTTCTTCATGGCAAAGGAGTTTTTACCTGGAATTTCATTCATTAAAGGTGAAAAGTGGATTATGTCAAAAATGAGCGTTTCAGAGCGATTGGAGGCTGTTTTAGCACTGTACAGTCGCCTAAGGCTGAAAAGTGGCTTATGTGAAAAATGAGCGTTTCAGAGCGAGAGCAGCCTGTTTTTGCACTAAGCTGCATTTCACTGAAAAAAGGTCTTTCAAACAGGTTTACTAGCCTGAACTGGTTGAATTTGGATCTTCTTCATGGCAAAGGAGTTTTTACCTGGAATTTCATTCATTAAAGGTGAAAAGTGGCTTATGTCAAAAATGAGCGTTTCAGAGCGATTGGAGGCTGTTTTAGCACTGTACAGTCGCCTAAGGCTGAAAAGTGGCTTATGTCAAAAATGAGCGTTTCAGAGCGATTGGAGGCTGTTTTAGCGCTGAAAAGTGGCTTATGTGAAAAATGAGCGTTTCAGAGCGAGAACAGCCTGTTTTTGCACTGTACAGTCGCCTAAGGCTGAAAAGTGGCTTATGTGAAAAATGAGCGTTTCAGAGCGAGAGCAGCCTGTTTTTGCACTAAGCTGCATTTCACTGAAAAAAGGTCTTTCAAACAGGTTTACTAGCCTGAACTGGTTGAATTTGGATCTTATTCATGGCAAAGGAGTTTTTACCTGGAATTTCATTCATTAAAGGTGAAAAGTGGCTTATGTCAAAAATGAGCGTTTCAGAGCGATTGGAGGCTGTTTTAGCGATGAAAAGTGGCTTATGTGAAAAATGAGCGTTTCAGAGCGAGAGCAGCCTGTTTTTGCACTAAGCTGCATTTCACTGAAAAAAGGTCTTTCAAACAGGTTTACTAGCCTGAACTGGTTGAATTTGGATCTTCTTCATGGCAAAGGAGTTTTTACCTGGAATTTCATTCATTAAAGGTGAAAAGTGGCTTATGTCAAAAATGAGCGTTTCAGAGCGATTGGAGGCTGTTTTAGCGCTGAAAAGTGGCTTATGTGAAAAATGAGCGTTTCAGAGCGAGAGCAGCCTGTTTTTGCACTAAGCTGCATTTCACTGAAAAAAGGTCTTTCAAACAGGTTTACTAGCCTGAACTGGTTGAATTTGGATCTTCTTCATGGCAAAGGAGTTTTTACCTGGAATTTCATTCATTAAAGGTGAAAAGTGGCTTATGTCAAAAATGAGCGTTTCAGAGCGATTGGAGGCTGTTTTAGCGCTGAAAAGTGGCTTATGTGAAAAATGAGCGTTTCAGAGCGAGAGCAGCCTGTTTTTGCACTAAGCTGCATTTCACTGAAAAAAGGTCTTTCAAACAGGTTTACTAGCCTGAACTGGTTGAATTTGGATCTTCTTCATGGCAAAGGAGTTTTTACCTGGAATTTCATTCATTAAAGGTGAAAAGTGGATTATGTCAAAAATGAGCGTTTCAGAGCGATTGGAGGCTGTTTTAGCACTGTACAGTCGCCTAAGGCTGAAAAGTGGCTTATGTGAAAAATGAGCGTTTCAGAGCGAGAGCAGCCTGTTTTTGCACTAAGCTGCATTTCACTGAAAAAAGGTCTTTCAAACAGGTTTACTAGCCTGAACTGGTTGAATTTGGATCTTCTTCATGGCAAAGGAGTTTTTACCTGGAATTTCATTCATTAAAGGTGAAAAGTGGCTTATGTCAAAAATGAGCGTTTCAGAGCGATTGGAGGCTGTTTTAGCACTGTACAGTCGCCTAAGGCTGAAAAGTGGCTTATGTGAAAAATGAGCGTTTCAGAGCGAGAGCAGCCTGTTTTTGCACTAAGCTGCATTTCACTGAAAAAAGGTCTTTCAAACAGGTTTACTAGCCTGAACTGGTTGAATTTGGATCTTCTTCATGGCAAAGGAGTTTTTACCTGGAATTTCATTCATTAAAGGTGAAAAGTGGCTTATGTCAAAAATGAGCGTTTCAGAGCGATTGGAGGCTGTTTTAGCGCTGAAAAGTGGCTTATGTGAAAAATGAGCGTTTCAGAGCGAGAGCAGCCTGTTTTTGCACTAAGCTGCATTTCACTGAAAAAAGGTCTTTCAAACAGGTTTACTAGCCTGAACTGGTTGAATTTGGATCTTCTTCATGGCAAAGGAGTTTTTACCTGGAATTTCATTCATTAAAGGTGAAAAGTGGATTATGTCAAAAATGAGCGTTTCAGAGCGATTGGAGGCTGTTTTAGCGCTGAAAAGTGGCTTTTGTGAAAAATGAGCGTTTCAGAGCGAGAGCAGGCTGTTTTAGCACTGTACAGTCGCCTAAGGCTGAAAAGTGGCTTATGTGAAAAATGAGCGTTTCAGAGCGAGAGCAGCCTGTTTTTGCACTAAGCTGCATTTCACTGAAAAAAGGTCTTTCAAACAGGTTTACTAGCCTGAACTGGTTGAATTTGGATCTTCTTCATGGCAAAGGAGTTTTTACCTGGAATTTCATTCATTAAAGGTGAAAAGTGGATTATGTCAAAAATGAGCGTTTCAGAGCGATTGGAGGCTGTTTTAGCACTGTACAGTCGCCTAAGGCTGAAAAGTGGCTTATGTGAAAAATGAGCGTTTCAGAGCGAGAGCAGCCTGTTTTTGCACTAAGCTGCATTTCACTGAAAAAAGGTCTTTCAAACAGGTTTACTAGCCTGAACTGGTTGAATTTGGATCTTCTTCATGGCAAAGGAGTTTTTACCTGGAATTTCATTCATTAAAGGTGAAAAGTGGCTTATGTCAAAAATGAGCGTTTCAGAGCGATTGGAGGCTGTTTTAGCACTGTACAGTCGCCTAAGGCTGAAAAGTGGCTTATGTCAAAAATGAGCGTTTCAGAGCGATTGGAGGCTGTTTTAGCGCTGAAAAGTGGCTTATGTGAAAAATGAGCGTTTCAGAGCGAGAACAGCCTGTTTTTGCACTGTACAGTCGCCTAAGGCTGAAAAGTGGCTTATGTGAAAAATGAGCGTTTCAGAGCGAGAGCAGCCTGTTTTTGCACTAAGCTGCATTTCACTGAAAAAAGGTCTTTCAAACAGGTTTACTAGCCTGAACTGGTTGAATTTGGATCTTATTCATGGCAAAGGAGTTTTTACCTGGAATTTCATTCATTAAAGGTGAAAAGTGGCTTATGTCAAAAATGAGCGTTTCAGAGCGATTGGAGGCTGTTTTAGCGATGAAAAGTGGCTTATGTGAAAAATGAGCGTTTCAGAGCGAGAGCAGCCTGTTTTTGCACTAAGCTGCATTTCACTGAAAAAAGGTCTTTCAAACAGGTTTACTAGCCTGAACTGGTTGAATTTGGATCTTCTTCATGGCAAAGGAGTTTTTACCTGGAATTTCATTCATTAAAGGTGAAAAGTGGCTTATGTCAAAAATGAGCGTTTCAGAGCGATTGGAGGCTGTTTTAGCGCTGAAAAGTGGCTTATGTGAAAAATGAGCGTTTCAGAGCGAGAGCAGCCTGTTTTTGCACTAAGCTGCATTTCACTGAAAAAAGGTCTTTCAAACAGGTTTACTAGCCTGAACTGGTTGAATTTGGATCTTCTTCATGGCAAAGGAGTTTTTACCTGGAATTTCATTCATTAAAGGTGAAAAGTGGATTATGTCAAAAATGAGCGTTTCAGAGCGATTGGAGGCTGTTTTAGCACTGTACAGTCGCCTAAGGCTGAAAAGTGGCTTATGTGAAAAATGAGCGTTTCAGAGCGAGAGCAGCCTGTTTTTGCACTAAGCTGCATTTCACTGAAAAAAGGTCTTTCAAACAGGTTTACTAGCCTGAACTGGTTGAATTTGGATCTTCTTCATGGCAAAGGAGTTTTTACCTGGAATTTCATTCATTAAAGGTGAAAAGTGGCTTATGTCAAAAATGAGCGTTTCAGAGCGATTGGAGGCTGTTTTAGCACTGTACAGTCGCCTAAGGCTGAAAAGTGGCTTATGTGAAAAATGAGCGTTTCAGAGCGAGAGCAGCCTGTTTTTGCACTAAGCTGCATTTCACTGAAAAAAGGTCTTTCAAACAGGTTTACTAGCCTGAACTGGTTGAATTTGGATCTTCTTCATGGCAAAGGAGTTTTTACCTGGAATTTCATTCATTAAAGGTGAAAAGTGGCTTATGTCAAAAATGAGCGTTTCAGAGCGATTGGAGGCTGTTTTAGCGCTGAAAAGTGGCTTATGTGAAAAATGAGCGTTTCAGAGCGAGAGCAGCCTGTTTTTGCACTAAGCTGCATTTCACTGAAAAAAGGTCTTTCAAACAGGTTTACTAGCCTGAACTGGTTGAATTTGGATCTTCTTCATGGCAAAGGAGTTTTTACCTGGAATTTCATTCATTAAAGGTGAAAAGTGGCTTATGTCAAAAATGAGCGTTTCAGAGCGATTGGAGGCTGTTTTAGCGCTGAAAAGTGGCTTATGTGAAAAATGAGCGTTTCAGAGCGAGAGCAGCCTGTTTTTGCACTAAGCTGCATTTCACTGAAAAAAGGTCTTTCAAACAGGTTTACTAGCCTGAACTGGTTGAATTTGGATCTTCTTCATGGCAAAGGAGTTTTTACCTGGAATTTCATTCATTAAAGGTGAAAAGTGGCTTATGTCAAAAATGAGCGTTTCAGAGCGATTGGAGGCTGTTTTAGCGCTGAAAAGTGGCTTTTGTGAAAAATGAGCGTTTCAGAGCGAGAGCAGGCTGTTTTAGCACTGTACAGTCGCCTAAGGCTGAAAAGTGGCTTATGTGAAAAATGAGCGTTTCAGAGCGAGAGCAGCCTGTTTTTGCACTAAGCTGCATTTCACTGAAAAAAGGTCTTTCAAACAGGTTTACTAGCCTGAACTGGTTGAATTTGGATCTTCTTCATGGCAAAGGAGTTTTTACCTGGAATTTCATTCATTAAAGGTGAAAAGTGGCTTATGTCAAAAATGAGCGTTTCAGAGCGATTGGAGGCTGTTTTAGCGCTGAAAAGTGGCTTATGTGAAAAATGAGCGTTTCAGAGCGAGAGCAGCCTGTTTTTGCACTAAGCTGCATTTCACTGAAAAAAGGTCTTTCAAACAGGTTTACTAGCCTGAACTGGTTGAATTTGGATCTTCTTCATGGCAAAGGAGTTTTTACCTGGAATTTCATTCATTAAAGGTGAAAAGTGGATTATGTCAAAAATGAGCGTTTCAGAGCGATTGGAGGCTGTTTTAGCACTGTACAGTCGCCTAAGGCTGAAAAGTGGCTTATGTGAAAAATGAGCGTTTCAGAGCGAGAGCAGCCTGTTTTTGCACTAAGCTGCATTTCACTGAAAAAAGGTCTTTCAAACAGGTTTACTAGCCTGAACTGGTTGAATTTGGATCTTCTTCATGGCAAAGGAGTTTTACCTGGAATTTCATTCATTAAAGGTGAAAAGTGGCTTATGTCAAAAATGAGCGTTTCAGAGCGATTGGAGGCTGTTTTAGCGCTGAAAAGTGGCTTATGTGAAAAATGAGCGTTTCAGAGCGAGAGCAGCCTGTTTTTGCACTAAGCTGCATTTCACTGAAAAAAGGTCTTTCAAACAGGTTTACTAGCCTGAACTGGTTGAATTTGGATCTTCTTCATGGCAAAGGAGTTTTTACCTGGAATTTCATTCATTAAAGGTGAAAAGTGGATTATGTCAAAAATGAGCGTTTCAGAGCGATTGGAGGCTGTTTTAGCACTGTACAGTCGCCTAAGGCTGAAAAGTGGCTTATGTGAAAAATGAGCGTTTCAGAGCGAGAGCAGCCTGTTTTTGCACTAAGCTGCATTTCACTGAAAAAAGGTCTTTTCAAACAGGTTTACTAGCCTGAACTGGTTGAATTTGGATCTTCTTCATGGCAAAGGAGTTTTTACCTGGAATTTCATTCATTAAAGGTGAAAAGTGGCTTATGTCAAAAATGAGCGTTTCAGAGCGATTGGAGGCTGTTTTAGCGCTGAAAAGTGGCTTATGTGAAAAATGAGCGTTTCAGAGCGAGAGCAGCCTGTTTTTGCACTAAGCTGCATTTCACTGAAAAAAGGTCTTTCAAACAGGTTTACTAGCCTGAACTGGTTGAATTTGGATCTTCTTCATGGCAAAGGAGTTTTTACCTGGAATTTCATTCATTAAAGGTGAAAAGTGGCTTATGTCAAAAATGAGCGTTTCAGAGCGATTGGAGGCTGTTTTAGCGCTGAAAAGTGGCTTATGTGAAAAATGAGCGTTTCAGAGCGAGAGCAGCCTGTTTTTGCACTAAGCTGCATTTCACTGAAAAAAGGAATTTCAAACAGGTTTACTAGCCTGAACTGGTTGAATTTGGATCTTCTTCATGGCAAAGGAGTTTTTACCTGGAATTTCATTCATTAAAGGTGAAAAGTGGCTTATGTCAAAAATGAGCGTTTCAGAGCGATTGGAGGCTGTTTTAGCGCTGAAAAGTGGCTTTTGTGAAAAATGAGCGTTTCAGAGCGAGAGCAGGCTGTTTTAGCACTGTACAGTCGCCTAAGGCTGAAAAGTGGCTTATGTGAAAAATGAGCGTTTCAGAGCGAGAGCAGCCTGTTTTTGCACTAAGCTGCATTTCACTGAAAAAAGGTCTTTCAAACAGGTTTACTAGCCTGAACTGGTTGAATTTGGATCTTCTTCATGGCAAAGGAGTTTTTACCTGGAATTTCATTCATTAAAGGTGAAAAGTGGATTATGTCAAAATGAGCGTTTCAGAGCGATTGGAGGCTGTTTTAGCACTGTACAGTCGCCTAAGGCTGAAAAGTGGCTTATGTGAAAAATGAGCGTTTCAGAGCGAGAGCAGCCTGTTTTTGCACTAAGCTGCATTTCACTGAAAAAAGGTCTTTCAAACAGGTTTACTAGCCTGAACTGGTTGAATTTGGATCTTCTTCATGGCAAAGGAGTTTTTAACTGGAATTTCATTCATTAAAGGTGAAAAGTGGCTTATGTCAAAAATGAGCGTTTCAGAGCGATTGGAGGCTGTTTTAGCACTGTACAGTCGCCTAAGGCTGAAAAGTGGCTTATGTCAAAAACGAGCGTTTCAGAGCGATTGGAGGCTGTTTTAGCGCTGAAAAGTGGCTTATGTGAAAAATGAGCGTTTCAGAGCGAGAACAGCCTGTTTTTGCACTGTACAGTCGCCTAAGGCTGAAAAGTGGCTTATGTGAAAAATGAGCGTTTCAGAGCGAGAGCAGCCTGTTTTTGCACTAAGCTGCATTTCACTGAAAAAAGGTCTTTCAAACAGGTTTACTAGCCTGAACTGGTTGAATTTGGATCTTATTCATGGCAAAGGAGTTTTTACCTGGAATTTCATTCATTAAAGGTGAAAAGTGGCTTATGTCAAAAATGAGCGTTTCAGAGCGATTGGAGGCTGTTTTAGCGATGAAAAGTGGCTTATGTGAAAAATGAGCGTTTCAGAGCGAGAGCAGCCTGTTTTTGCACTAAGCTGCATTTCACTGAAAAAAGGTCTTTCAAACAGGTTTACTAGCCTGAACTGGTTGAATTTGGATCTTCTTCATGGCAAAGGAGTTTTTACCTGGAATTTCATTCATTAAAGGTGAAAAGTGGATTATGTCAAAAATGAGCGTTTCAGAGCGATTGGAGGCTGTTTTAGCACTGTACAGTCGCCTAAGGCTGAAAAGTGGCTTATGTGAAAAATGAGCGTTTCAGAGCGAGAGCAGCCTGTTTTTGCACTAAGCTGCATTTCACTGAAAAAAGGTCTTTCAAACAGGTTTACTAGCCTGAACTGGTTGAATTTGGATCTTCTTCATGGCAAAGGAGTTTTTACCTGGAATTTCATTCATTAAAGGTGAAAAGTGGCTTATGTCAAAAATGAGCGTTTCAGAGCGATTGGAGGCTGTTTTAGCGCTGAAAAGTGGCTTATGTGAAAAATGAGCGTTTCAGAGCGAGAGCAGCCTGTTTTTGCACTAAGCTGCATTTCACTGAAAAAAGGTCTTTCAAACAGGTTTACTAGCCTGAACTGGTTGAATTTGGATCTTCTTCATGGCAAAGGAGTTTTTACCTGGAATTTCATTCATTAAAGGTGAAAAGTGGCTTATGTCAAAAATGAGCGTTTCAGAGCGATTGGAGGCTGTTTTAGCGCTGAAAAGTGGCTTATGTGAAAAATGAGCGTTTCAGAGCGAGAGCAGCCTGTTTTTGCACTAAGCTGCATTTCACTGAAAAAAGGAATTTCAAACAGGTTTACTAGCCTGAACTGGTTGAATTTGGATCTTCTTCATGGCAAAGGAGTTTTTACCTGGAATTTCATTCATTAAAGGTGAAAAGTGGATTATGTCAAAAATGAGCGTTTCAGAGCGATTGGAGGCTGTTTTAGCGCTGAAAAGTGGCTTTTGTGAAAAATGAGCGTTTCAGAGCGAGAGCAGGCTGTTTTAGCACTGTACAGTCGCCTAAGGCTGAAAAGTGGCTTATGTGAAAAATGAGCGTTTCAGAGCGAGAGCAGCCTGTTTTTGCACTAAGCTGCATTTCACTGAAAAAAGGTCTTTCAAACAGGTTTACTAGCCTGAACTGGTTGAATTTGGATCTTCTTCATGGCAAAGGAGTTTTTACCTGGAATTTCATTCATTAAAGGTGAAAAGTGGATTATGTCAAAAATGAGCGTTTCAGAGCGATTGGAGGCTGTTTTAGCACTGTACAGTCGCCTAAGGCTGAAAAGTGGCTTATGTGAAAAATGAGCGTTTCAGAGCGAGAGCAGCCTGTTTTTGCACTAAGCTGCATTTCACTGAAAAAAGGTCTTTCAAACAGGTTTACTAGCCTGAACTGGTTGAATTTGGATCTTCTTCATGGCAAAGGAGTTTTTAACTGGAATTTCATTCATTAAAGGTGAAAAGTGGCTTATGTCAAAAATGAGCGTTTCAGAGCGATTGGAGGCTGTTTTAGCACTGTACAGTCGCCTAAGGCTAAAAAGTGGCTTATGTCAAAAATGAGCGTTTCAGAGCGATTGGAGGCTGTTTTAGCGCTGAAAAGTGGCTTATGTGAAAAATGAGCGTTTCAGAGCGAGAACAGCCTGTTTTTGCACTGTACAGTCGCCTAAGGCTGAAAAGTGGCTTATGTGAAAAATGAGCGTTTCAGAGCGAGAGCAGCCTGTTTTTGCACTAAGCTGCATTTCACTGAAAAAAGGTCTTTCAAACAGGTTTACTAGCCTGAACTGGTTGAATTTGGATCTTATTCATGGCAAAGGAGTTTTTACCTGGAATTTCATTCATTAAAGGTGAAAAGTGGCTTATGTCAAAAATGAGCGTTTCAGAGCGATTGGAGGCTGTTTTAGCGATGAAAAGTGGCTTATGTGAAAAATGAGCGTTTCAGAGCGAGAGCAGCCTGTTTTTGCACTAAGCTGCATTTCACTGAAAAAAGGTCTTTCAAACAGGTTTACTAGCCTGAACTGGTTGAATTTGGATCTTCTTCATGGCAAAGGAGTTTTTACCTGGAATTTCATTCATTAAAGGTGAAAAGTGGCTTATGTCAAAAATGAGCGTTTCAGAGCGATTGGAGGCTGTTTTAGCGCTGAAAAGTGGCTTATGTGAAAAATGAGCGTTTCAGAGCGAGAGCAGCCTGTTTTTGCACTAAGCTGCATTTCACTGAAAAAAGGTCTTTCAAACAGGTTTACTAGCCTGAACTGGTTGAATTTGGATCTTCTTCATGGCAAAGGAGTTTTTACCTGGAATTTCATTCATTAAAGGTGAAAAGTGGATTATGTCAAAAATGAGCGTTTCAGAGCGATTGGAGGCTGTTTTAGCACTGTACAGTCGCCTAAGGCTGAAAAGTGGCTTATGTGAAAAATGAGCGTTTCAGAGCGAGAGCAGCCTGTTTTTGCACTAAGCTGCATTTCACTGAAAAAAGGTCTTTCAAACAGGTTTACTAGCCTGAACTGGTTGAATTTGGATCTTCTTCATGGCAAAGGAGTTTTTACCTGGAATTTCATTCATTAAAGGTGAAAAGTGGCTTATGTCAAAAATGAGCGTTTCAGAGCGATTGGAGGCTGTTTTAGCACTGTACAGTCGCCTAAGGCTGAAAAGTGGCTTATGTCAAAAATGAGCGTTTCAGAGCGATTGGAGGCTGTTTTAGCGCTGAAAAGTGGCTTATGTGAAAAATGAGCGTTTCAGAGCGAGAACAGCCTGTTTTTGCACTGTACAGTCGCCTAAGGCTGAAAAGTGGCTTATGTGAAAAATGAGCGTTTCAGAGCGAGAGCAGCCTGTTTTTGCACTAAGCTGCATTTCACTGAAAAAAAGGTCTTTCAAACAGGTTTACTAGCCTGAACTGGTTGAATTTGGATCTTATTCATGGCAAAGGAGTTTTTACCTGGAATTTCATTCATTAAAGGTGAAAAGTGGCTTATGTCAAAAATGAGCGTTTCAGAGCGATTGGAGGCTGTTTTAGCGATGAAAAGTGGCTTATGTGAAAAATGAGCGTTTCAGAGCGAGAGCAGCCTGTTTTTGCACTAAGCTGCATTTCACTGAAAAAAGGTCTTTCAAACAGGTTTACTAGCCTGAACTGGTTGAATTTGGATCTTCTTCATGGCAAAGGAGTTTTTACCTGGAATTTCATTCATTAAAGGTGAAAAGTGGATTATGTCAAAAATGAGCGTTTCAGAGCGATTGGAGGCTGTTTTAGCACTGTACAAGTCGCCTAAGGCTGAAAAGTGGCTTATGTGAAAAATGAGCGTTTCAGAGCGAGAGCAGCCTGTTTTTGCACTAAGCTGCATTTCACTGAAAAAAGGTCTTTCAAACAGGTTTACTAGCCTGAACTGGTTGAATTTGGATCTTCTTCATGGCAAAGGAGTTTTTACCTGGAATTTCATTCATTAAAGGTGAAAAGTGGCTTATGTCAAAAATGAGCGTTTCAGAGCGATTGGAGGCTGTTTTAGCACTGTACAGTCGCCTAAGGCTGAAAAGTGGCTTATGTGAAAAATGAGCGTTTCAGAGCGAGAGCAGCCTGTTTTTGCACTAAGCTGCATTTCACTGAAAAAAGGTCTTTCAAACAGGTTTACTAGCCTGAACTGGTTGAATTTGGATCTTCTTCATGGCAAAGGAGTTTTTACCTGGAATTTCATTCATTAAAGGTGAAAAGTGGCTTATGTCAAAAATGAGCGTTTCAGAGCGATTGGAGGCTGTTTTAGCGCTGAAAAGTGGCTTATGTGAAAAATGAGCGTTTCAGAGCGAGAGCAGCCTGTTTTTGCACTAAGCTGCATTTCACTGAAAAAAGGTCTTTCAAACAGGTTTACTAGCCTGAACTGGTTGAATTTGGATCTTCTTCATGGCAAAGGAGTTTTTACTGGAATTTCATTCATTAAAGGTGAAAAGTGGCTTATGTCAAAAATGAGCGTTTCAGAGCGATTGGAGGCTGTTTTAGCGCTGAAAAGTGGCTTATGTGAAAAATGAGCGTTTCAGAGCGAGAGCAGCCTGTTTTTGCACTAAGCTGCATTTCACTGAAAAAAGGTCTTTCAAACAGGTATACTAGCCTGAACTGGTTGAATTTCGATCTTCTTCATGGCAAAGGAGTTTTTACCTGGAATTTCATTCATTAAAGGTGAAAAGTGGATTATGTCAAAAATGAGCGTTTCAGAGCGATTGGAGGCTGTTTTAGCACTGTACAGTCGCCTAAGGCTGAAAAGTGGCTTATGTGAAAAATGAGCGTTTCAGAGCGAGAGCAGCCTGTTTTTGCACTAAGCTGCATTTCACTGAAAAAAGGTCTTTCAAACAGGTTTACTAGCCTGAACTGGTTGAATTTGGATCTTCTTCATGGCAAAGGAGTTTTTACCTGGAATTTCATTCATTAAAGGTGAAAAGTGGATTATGTCAAAAATGAGCGTTTCAGAGCGATTGGAGGCTGTTTTAGCACTGTACAGTCGCCTAAGGCTGAAAAGTGGCTTATGTGAAAAATGAGCGTTTCAGAGCGAGAGCAGCCTGTTTTTGCACTAAGCTGCATTTCACTGAAAAAAGGTCTTTCAAACAGGTTTACTAGCCTGAACTGGTTGAATTTGGATCTTCTTCATGGCAAAGGAGTTTTTAACTGGAATTTCATTCATTAAAGGTGAAAAGTGGCTTATGTCAAAAATGAGCGTTTCAGAGCGATTGGAGGCTGTTTTAGCACTGTACAGTCGCCTAAGGCTGAAAAGTGGCTTATGTCAAAAACGAGCGTTTCAGAGCGATTGGAGGCTGTTTTAGCGCTGAAAAGTGGCTTATGTGAAAAATGAGCGTTTCAGAGCGAGAACAGCCTGTTTTTGCACTGTACAGTCGCCTAAGGCTGAAAAGTGGCTTATGTGAAAAATGAGCGTTTCAGAGCGAGAGCAGCCTGTTTTTGCACTAAGCTGCATTTCACTGAAAAAAGGTCTTTCAAACAGGTTTACTAGCCTGAACTGGTTGAATTTGGATCTTATTCATGGCAAAGGAGTTTTTACCTGGAATTTCATTCATTAAAGGTGAAAAGTGGCTTATGTCAAAAATGAGCGTTTCAGAGCGATTGGAGGCTGTTTTAGCGATGAAAAGTGGCTTATGTGAAAAATGAGCGTTTCAGAGCGAGAGCAGCCTGTTTTTGCACTAAGCTGCATTTCACTGAAAAAAGGTCTTTCAAACAGGTTTACTAGCCTGAACTGGTTGAATTTGGATCTTATTCATGGCAAAGGAGTTTTTACCTGGAATTTCATTCATTAAAGGTGAAAAGTGGCTTATGTCAAAAATGAGCGTTTCAGAGCGATTGGAGGCTGTTTTAGCGATGAAAAGTGGCTTATGTGAAAAATGAGCGTTTCAGAGCGAGAGCAGCCTGTTTTTGCACTAAGCTGCATTTCACTGAAAAAAGGTCTTTCAAACAGGTTTACTAGCCTGAACTGGTTGAATTTGGATCTTCTTCATGGCAAAGGAGTTTTTACCTGGAATTTCATTCATTAAAGGTGAAAAGTGGATTATGTCAAAAATGAGCGTTTCAGAGCGATTGGAGGCTGTTTTAGCACTGTACAGTCGCCTAAGGCTGAAAAGTGGCTTATGTGAAAAATGAGCGTTTCAGAGCGAGAGCAGCCTGTTTTTGCACTAAGCTGCATTTCACTGAAAAAAGGTCTTTCAAACAGGTTTACTAGCCTGAACTGGTTGAATTTGGATCTTCTTCATGGCAAAGGAGTTTTTACCTGGAATTTCATTCATTAAAGGTGAAAAGTGGCTTATGTCAAAAATGAGCGTTTCAGAGCGATTGGAGGCTGTTTTAGCACTGTACAGTCGCCTAAGGCTGAAAAGTGGCTTATGTGAAAAATGAGCGTTTCAGAGCGAGAGCAGCCTGTTTTTGCACTAAGCTGCATTTCACTGAAAAAAGGTCTTTCAAACAGGTTTACTAGCCTGAACTGGTTGAATTTGGATCTTCTTCATGGCAAAGGAGTTTTTACCTGGAATTTCATTCATTAAAGGTGAAAAGTGGCTTATGTCAAAAATGAGCGTTTCAGAGCGATTGGAGGCTGTTTTAGCGCTGAAAAGTGGCTTATGTGAAAAATGAGCGTTTCAGAGCGAGAGCAGCCTGTTTTTGCACTAAGCTGCATTTCACTGAAAAAAGGTCTTTCAAACAGGTTTACTAGCCTGAACTGGTTGAATTTGGATCTTCTTCATGGCAAAGGAGTTTTTACCTGGAATTTCATTCATTAAAGGTGAAAAGTGGCTTATGTCAAAAATGAGCGTTTCAGAGCGATTGGAGGCTGTTTTAGCGCTGAAAAGTGGCTTATGTGAAAAATGAGCGTTTCAGAGCGAGAGCAGCCTGTTTTTGCACTAAGCTGCATTTCACTGAAAAAAGGTCTTTCAAACAGGTATACTAGCCTGAACTGGTTGAATTTGGATCTTCTTCATGGCAAAGGAGTTTTTACCTGGAATTTCATTCATTAAAGGTGAAAAGTGGATTATGTCAAAAATGAGCGTTTCAGAGCGATTGGAGGCTGTTTTAGCACTGTACAGTCGCCTAAGGCTGAAAAGTGGCTTATGTGAAAAATGAGCGTTTCAGAGCGAGAGCAGCCTGTTTTTGCACTAAGCTGCATTTCACTGAAAAAAGGTCTTTCAAACAGGTTTACTAGCCTGAACTGGTTGAATTTGGATCTTCTTCATGGCAAAGGAGTTTTTACCTGGAATTTCATTCATTAAAGGTGAAAAGTGGCTTATGTCAAAAATGAGCGTTTCAGAGCGATTGGAGGCTGTTTTAGCACTGTACAGTCGCCTAAGGCTGAAAAGTGGCTTATGTGAAAAATGAGCGTTTCAGAGCGAGAGCAGCCTGTTTTTGCACTAAGCTGCATTTCACTGAAAAAAGGTCTTTCAAACAGGTTTACTAGCCTGAACTGGTTGAATTTGGATCTTCTTCATGGCAAAGGAGTTTTTACCTGGAATTTCATTCACTAAAGGTGAAAAGTGGCTTATGTCAAAAATGAGCGTTTCAGAGCGATTGGAGGCTGTTTTAGCGCTGAAAAGTGGCTTATGTGAAAAATGAGCGTTTCAGAGCGAGAGCAGCCTGTTTTTGCACTAAGCTGCATTTCACTGAAAAAAGGTCTTTCAAACAGGTTTACTAGCCTGAACTGGTTGAATTTGGATCTTCTTCATGGCAAAGGAGTTTTTACCTGGAATTTCATTCATTAAAGGTGAAAAGTGGCTTATGTCAAAAATGAGCGTTTCAGAGCGATTGGAGGCTGTTTTAGCGCTGAAAAGTGGCTTATGTGAAAAATGAGCGTTTCAGAGCGAGAGCAGCCTGTTTTTGCACTAAGCTGCATTTCACTGAAAAAAGGTCTTTCAAACAGGTTTACTAGCCTGAACTGGTTGAATTTGGATCTTCTTCATGGCAAAGGAGTTTTTACCTGGAATTTCATTCATTAAAGGTGAAAAGTGGATTATGTCAAAAATGAGCGTTTCAGAGCGATTGGAGGCTGTTTTAGCGCTGAAAAGTGGCTTTTGTGAAAAATGAGCGTTTCAGAGCGAGAGCAGGCTGTTTTAGCACTGTACAGTCGCCTAAGGCTGAAAAGTGGCTTATGTGAAAAATGAGCGTTTCAGAGCGAGAGCAGCCTGTTTTTGCACTAAGCTGCATTTCACTGAAAAAAGGTCTTTCAAACAGGTTTACTAGCCTGAACTGGTTGAATTTGGATCTTCTTCATGGCAAAGGAGTTTTTACCTGGAATTTCATTCATTAAAGGTGAAAAGTGGCTTATGTCAAAAATGAGCGTTTCAGAGCGATTGGAGGCTGTTTTAGCACTGTACAGTCGCCTAAGGCTGAAAAGTGGCTTATGTCAAAAATGAGCGTTTCAGAGCGATTGGAGGCTGTTTTAGCGCTGAAAAGTGGCTTATGTGAAAAATGAGCGTTTCAGAGCGAGAACAGCCTGTTTTTGCACTGTACAGTCGCCTAAGGCTGAAAAGTGGCTTATGTGAAAAATGAGCGTTTCAGAGCGAGAGCAGCCTGTTTTTGCACTAAGCTGCATTTCACTGAAAAAAGGTCTTTCAAACAGGTTTACTAGCCTGAACTGGTTGAATTTGGATCTTATTCATGGCAAAGGAGTTTTTACCTGGAATTTCATTCATTAAAGGTGAAAAGTGGCTTATGTCAAAAATGAGCGTTTCAGAGCGATTGGAGGCTGTTTTAGCGATGAAAAGTGGCTTATGTGAAAAATGAGCGTTTCAGAGCGAGAGCAGCCTGTTTTTGCACTAAGCTGCATTTCACTGAAAAAAGGTCTTTCAAACAGGTTTACTAGCCTGAACTGGTTGAATTTGGATCTTCTTCATGGCAAAGGAGTTTTTACCTGGAATTTCATTCATTAAAGGTGAAAAGTGGCTTATGTCAAAAATGAGCGTTTCAGAGCGATTGGAGGCTGTTTTAGCGCTGAAAAGTGGCTTATGTGAAAAATGAGCGTTTCAGAGCGAGAGCAGCCTGTTTTTGCACTAAGCTGCATTTCACTGAAAAAAGGTCTTTCAAACAGGTTTACTAGCCTGAACTGGTTGAATTTGGATCTTCTTCATGGCAAAGGAGTTTTTACCTGGAATTTCATTCATTAAAGGTGAAAAGTGGATTATGTCAAAAATGAGCGTTTCAGAGCGATTGGAGGCTGTTTTAGCACTGTACAGTCGCCTAAGGCTGAAAAGTGGCTTATGTGAAAAATGAGCGTTTCAGAGCGAGAGCAGCCTGTTTTTGCACTAAGCTGCATTTCACTGAAAAAAGGTCTTTCAAACAGGTTTACTAGCCTGAACTGGTTGAATTTGGATCTTCTTCATGGCAAAGGAGTTTTTACCTGGAATTTCATTCATTAAAGGTGAAAAGTGGCTTATGTCAAAAATGAGCGTTTCAGAGCGATTGGAGGCTGTTTTAGCACTGTACAGTCGCCTAAGGCTGAAAAGTGGCTTATGTGAAAAATGAGCGTTTCAGAGCGAGAGCAGCCTGTTTTTGCACTAAGCTGCATTTCACTGAAAAAAGGTCTTTTCAAACAGGTTTACTAGCCTGAACTGGTTGAATTTGGATCTTCTTCATGGCAAAGGAGTTTTTACCTGGAATTTCATTCATTAAAGGTGAAAAGTGGCTTATGTCAAAAATGAGCGTTTCAGAGCGATTGGAGGCTGTTTTAGCGCTGAAAAGTGGCTTATGTGAAAAATGAGCGTTTCAGAGCGAGAGCAGCCTGTTTTTGCACTAAGCTGCATTTCACTGAAAAAAGGTCTTTCAAACAGGTTTACTAGCCTGAACTGGTTGAATTTGGATCTTCTTCATGGCAAAGGAGTTTTTACCTGGAATTTCATTCATTAAAGGTGAAAAGTGGCTTATGTCAAAAATGAGCGTTTCAGAGCGATTGGAGGCTGTTTTAGCGCTGAAAAGTGGCTTATGTGAAAAATGAGCGTTTCAGAGCGAGAGCAGCCTGTTTTTGCACTAAGCTGCATTTCACTGAAAAAAGGTCTTTCAAACAGGTTTACTAGCCTGAACTGGTTGAATTTGGATCTTCTTCATGGCAAAGGAGTTTTTACCTGGAATTTCATTCATTAAAGGTGAAAAGTGGATTATGTCAAAAATGAGCGTTTCAGAGCGATTGGAGGCTGTTTTAGCGCTGAAAAGTGGCTTTTGTGAAAAATGAGCGTTTCAGAGCGAGAGCAGGCTGTTTTAGCACTGTACAGTCGCCTAAGGCTGAAAAGTGGCTTATGTGAAAAATGAGCGTTTCAGAGCGAGAGCAGCCTGTTTTTGCACTAAGCTGCATTTCACTGAAAAAAGGTCTTTCAAACAGGTTTACTAGCCTGAACTGGTTGAATTTGGATCTTCTTCATGGCAAAGGAGTTTTTACCTGGAATTTCATTCATTAAAGGTGAAAAGTGGATTATGTCAAAAATGAGCGTTTCAGAGCGATTGGAGGCTGTTTTAGCACTGTACAGTCGCCTAAGGCTGAAAAGTGGCTTATGTGAAAAATGAGCGTTTCAGAGCGAGAGCAGCCTGTTTTTGCACTAAGCTGCATTTCACTGAAAAAAGGTCTTTCAAACAGGTTTACTAGCCTGAACTGGTTGAATTTGGATCTTCTTCATGGCAAAGGAGTTTTTACCTGGAATTTCATTCATTAAAGGTGAAAAGTGGCTTATGTCAAAAATGAGCGTTTCAGAGCGATTGGAGGCTGTTTTAGCGCTGAAAAGTGGCTTATGTGAAAAATGAGCGTTTCAGAGCGAGAGCAGCCTGTTTTTGCACTAAGCTGCATTTCACTGAAAAAAGGTCTTTCAAACAGGTTTACTAGCCTGAACTGGTTGAATTTGGATCTTCTTCATGGCAAAGGAGTTTTTACCTGGAATTTCATTCATTAAAGGTGAAAAGTGGCTTATGTCAAAAATGAGCGTTTCAGAGCGATTGGAGGCTGTTTTAGCGCTGAAAAGTGGCTTATGTGAAAAATGAGCGTTTCAGAGCGAGAGCAGCCTGTTTTTGCACTAAGCTGCATTTCACTGAAAAAAGGTCTTTCAAACAGGTTTACTAGCCTGAACTGGTTGAATTTGGATCTTCTTCATGGCAAAGGAGTTTTTACCTGGAATTTCATTCATTAAAGGTGAAAAGTGGATTATGTCAAAAATGAGCGTTTCAGAGCGATTGGAGGCTGTTTTAGCGCTGAAAAGTGGCTTTTGTGAAAAATGAGCGTTTCAGAGCGAGAGCAGGCTGTTTTAGCACTGTACAGTCGCCTAAGGCTGAAAAGTGGCTTATGTGAAAAATGAGCGTTTCAGAGCGAGAGCAGCCTGTTTTTGCACTAAGCTGCATTTCACTGAAAAAAGGTCTTTCAAACAGGTTTACTAGCCTGAACTGGTTGAATTTGGATCTTCTTCATGGCAAAGGAGTTTTTACCTGGAATTTCATTCATTAAAGGTGAAAAGTGGATTATGTCAAAAATGAGCGTTTCAGAGCGATTGGAGGCTGTTTTAGCACTGTACAGTCGCCTAAGGCTGAAAAGTGGCTTATGTGAAAAATGAGCGTTTCAGAGCGAGAGCAGCCTGTTTTTGCACTAAGCTGCATTTCACTGAAAAAAGGTCTTTCAAACAGGTTTACTAGCCTGAACTGGTTGAATTTGGATCTTCTTCATGGCAAAGGAGTTTTTACCTGGAATTTCATTCATTAAAGGTGAAAAGTGGCTTATGTCAAAAATGAGCGTTTCAGAGCGATTGGAGGCTGTTTTAGCACTGTACAGTCGCCTAAGGCTGAAAAGTGGCTTATGTCAAAAATGAGCGTTTCAGAGCGATTGGAGGCTGTTTTAGCGCTGAAAAGTGGCTTATGTGAAAAATGAGCGTTTCAGAGCGAGAACAGCCTGTTTTTGCACTGTACAGTCGCCTAAGGCTGAAAAGTGGCTTATGTGAAAAATGAGCGTTTCAGAGCGAGAGCAGCCTGTTTTTGCACTAAGCTGCATTTCACTGAAAAAAGGTCTTTCAAACAGGTTTACTAGCCTGAACTGGTTGAATTTGGATCTTATTCATGGCAAAGGAGTTTTTACCTGGAATTTCATTCATTAAAGGTGAAAAGTGGCTTATGTCAAAAATGAGCGTTTCAGAGCGATTGGAGGCTGTTTTAGCGATGAAAAGTGGCTTATGTGAAAAATGAGCGTTTCAGAGCGAGAGCAGCCTGTTTTTGCACTAAGCTGCATTTCACTGAAAAAAGGTCTTTCAAACAGGTTTACTAGCCTGAACTGGTTGAATTTGGATCTTCTTCATGGCAAAGGAGTTTTTACCTGGAATTTCATTCATTAAAGGTGAAAAGTGGCTTATGTCAAAAATGAGCGTTTCAGAGCGATTGGAGGCTGTTTTAGCGCTGAAAAGTGGCTTATGTGAAAAATGAGCGTTTCAGAGCGAGAGCAGCCTGTTTTTGCACTAAGCTGCATTTCACTGAAAAAAGGTCTTTCAAACAGGTTTACTAGCCTGAACTGGTTGAATTTGGATCTTCTTCATGGCAAAGGAGTTTTTACCTGGAATTTCATTCATTAAAGGTGAAAAGTGGCTTATGTCAAAAATGAGCGTTTCAGAGCGATTGGAGGCTGTTTTAGCGCTGAAAAGTGGCTTATGTGAAAAATGAGCGTTTCAGAGCGAGAGCAGCCTGTTTTTGCACTAAGCTGCATTTCACTGAAAAAAGGTCTTTCAAACAGGTTTACTAGCCTGAACTGGTTGAATTTGGATCTTCTTCATGGCAAAGGAGTTTTTACCTGGAATTTCATTCATTAAAGGTGAAAAGTGGATTATGTCAAAAATGAGCGTTTCAGAGCGATTGGAGGCTGTTTTAGCACTGTACAGTCGCCTAAGGCTGAAAAGTGGCTTATGTGAAAAATGAGCGTTTCAGAGCGAGAGCAGCCTGTTTTTGCACTAAGCTGCATTTCACTGAAAAAAGGTCTTTCAAACAGGTTTACTAGCCTGAACTGGTTGAATTTGGATCTTCTTCATGGCAAAGGAGTTTTTACCTGGAATTTCATTCATTAAAGGTGAAAAGTGGCTTATGTCAAAAATGAGCGTTTCAGAGCGATTGGAGGCTGTTTTAGCACTGTACAGTCGCCTAAGGCTGAAAAGTGGCTTATGTGAAAAATGAGCGTTTCAGAGCGAGAGCAGCCTGTTTTTGCACTAAGCTGCATTTCACTGAAAAAAGGTCTTTCAAACAGGTTTACTAGCCTGAACTGGTTGAATTTGGATCTTCTTCATGGCAAAGGAGTTTTTACCTGGAATTTCATTCATTAAAGGTGAAAAGTGGCTTATGTCAAAAATGAGAGTTTCAGAGCGATTGGAGGCTGTTTTAGCGCTGAAAAGTGGCTTATGTGAAAAATGAGCGTTTCAGAGCGAGAGCAGCCTGTTTTTGCACTAAGCTGCATTTCACTGAAAAAAGGTCTTTCAAACAGGTTTACTAGCCTGAACTGGTTGAATTTGGATCTTCTTCATGGCAAAGGAGTTTTTACCTGGAATTTCATTCATTAAAGGTGAAAAGTGGATTATGTCAAAAATGAGCGTTTCAGAGCGATTGGAGGCTGTTTTAGCACTGTACAGTCGCCTAAGGCTGAAAAGTGGCTTATGTGAAAAATGAGCGTTTCAGAGCGAGAGCAGCCTGTTTTTGCACTAAGCTGCATTTCACTGAAAAAAGGTCTTTTCAAACAGGTTTACTAGCCTGAACTGGTTGAATTTGGATCTTCTTCATGGCAAAGGAGTTTTTACCTGGAATTTCATTCATTAAAGGTGAAAAGTGGCTTATGTCAAAAATGAGCGTTTCAGAGCGATTGGAGGCTGTTTTAGCGCTGAAAAGTGGCTTATGTGAAAAATGAGCGTTTCAGAGCGAGAGCAGCCTGTTTTTGCACTAAGCTGCATTTCACTGAAAAAAGGTCTTTCAAACAGGTTTACTAGCCTGAACTGGTTGAATTTGGATCTTCTTCATGGCAAAGGAGTTTTTACCTGGAATTTCATTCATTAAAGGTGAAAAGTGGCTTATGTCAAAAATGAGCGTTTCAGAGCGATTGGAGGCTGTTTTAGCGCTGAAAAGTGGCTTATGTGAAAAATGAGCGTTTCAGAGCGAGAGCAGCCTGTTTTTGCACTAAGCTGCATTTCACTGAAAAAAGGTCTTTCAAACAGGTTTACTAGCCTGAACTGGTTGAATTTGGATCTTCTTCATGGCAAAGGAGTTTTTACCTGGAATTTCATTCATTAAAGGTGAAAAGTGGATTATGTCAAAAATGAGCGTTTCAGAGCGATTGGAGGCTGTTTTAGCGCTGAAAAGTGGCTTTTGTGAAAAATGAGCGTTTCAGAGCGAGAGCAGGCTGTTTTAGCACTGTACAGTCGCCTAAGGCTGAAAAGTGGCTTATGTGAAAAATGAGCGTTTCAGAGCGAGAGCAGCCTGTTTTTGCACTAAGCTGCATTTCACTGAAAAAAGGTCTTTCAAACAGGTTTACTAGCCTGAACTGGTTGAATTTGGATCTTCTTCATGGCAAAGGAGTTTTTACCTGGAATTTCATTCATTAAAGGTGAAAAGTGGATTATGTCAAAAATGAGCGTTTCAGAGCGATTGGAGGCTGTTTTAGCACTGTACAGTCGCCTAAGGCTGAAAAGTGGCTTATGTGAAAAATGAGCGTTTCAGAGCGAGAGCAGCCTGTTTTTGCACTAAGCTGCATTTCACTGAAAAAAGGTCTTTCAAACAGGTTTACTAGCCTGAACTGGTTGAATTTGGATCTTCTTCATGGCAAAGGAGTTTTTACCTGGAATTTCATTCATTAAAGGTGAAAAGTGGCTTATGTCAAAAATGAGCGTTTCAGAGCGATTGGAGGCTGTTTTAGCACTGTACAGTCGCCTAAGGCTGAAAAGTGGCTTATGTCAAAAATGAGCGTTTCAGAGCGATTGGAGGCTGTTTTAGCGCTGAAAAGTGGCTTATGTGAAAAATGAGCGTTTCAGAGCGAGAACAGCCTGTTTTTGCACTGTACAGTCGCCTAAGGCTGAAAAGTGGCTTATGTGAAAAATGAGCGTTTCAGAGCGAGAGCAGCCTGTTTTTGCACTAAGCTGCATTTCACTGAAAAAAGGTCTTTCAAACAGGTTTACTAGCCTGAACTGGTTGAATTTGGATCTTATTCATGGCAAAGGAGTTTTTACCTGGAATTTCATTCATTAAAGGTGAAAAGTGGCTTATGTCAAAAATGAGCGTTTCAGAGCGATTGGAGGCTGTTTTAGCGATGAAAAGTGGCTTATGTGAAAAATGAGCGTTTCAGAGCGAGAGCAGCCTGTTTTTGCACTAAGCTGCATTTCACTGAAAAAAGGTCTTTCAAACAGGTTTACTAGCCTGAACTGGTTGAATTTGGATCTTCTTCATGGCAAAGGAGTTTTTACCTGGAATTTCATTCATTAAAGGTGAAAAGTGGCTTATGTCAAAAATGAGCGTTTCAGAGCGATTGGAGGCTGTTTTAGCACTGTACAGTCGCCTAAGGCTGAAAAGTGGCTTATGTCAAAAATGAGCGTTTCAGAGCAATTGGAGGCTGTTTTAGCGCTGAAAAGTGGCTTATGTGAAAAATGAGCGTTTCAGAGCGAGAACAGCCTGTTTTTGCACTGTACAGTCGCCTAAGGCTGAAAAGTGGCTTATGTGAAAAATGAGCGTTTCAGAGCGAGAGCAGCCTGTTTTTGCACTAAGCTGCATTTCACTGAAAAAAGGTCTTTCAAACAGGTTTACTAGCCTGAACTGGTTGAATTTGGATCTTATTCATGGCAAAGGAGTTTTTACCTGGAATTTCATTCATTAAAGGTGAAAAGTGGCTTATGTCAAAAATGAGCGTTTCAGAGCGATTGGAGGCTGTTTTAGCGATGAAAAGTGGCTTATGTGAAAAATGAGCGTTTCAGAGCGAGAGCAGCCTGTTTTTGCACTAAGCTGCATTTCACTGAAAAAAGGTCTTTCAAACAGGTTTACTAGCCTGAACTGGTTGAATTTGGATCTTCTTCATGGCAAAGGAGTTTTTACCTGGAATTTCATTCATTAAAGGTGAAAAGTGGCTTATGTCAAAAATGAGCGTTTCAGAGCGATTGGAGGCTGTTTTAGCGCTGAAAAGTGGCTTATGTGAAAAATGAGCGTTTCAGAGCGAGAGCAGCCTGTTTTTGCACTAAGCTGCATTTCACTGAAAAAAGGTCTTTCAAACAGGTTTACTAGCCTGAACTGGTTGAATTTGGATCTTCTTCATGGCAAAGGAGTTTTTACCTGGAATTTCATTCATTAAAGGTGAAAAGTGGATTATGTCAAAAATGAGCGTTTCAGAGCGATTGGAGGCTGTTTTAGCACTGTACAGTCGCCTAAGGCTGAAAAGTGGCTTATGTGAAAAATGAGCGTTTCAGAGCGAGAGCAGCCTGTTTTTGCACTAAGCTGCATTTCACTGAAAAAAGGTCTTTCAAACAGGTTTACTAGCCTGAACTGGTTGAATTTGGATCTTCTTCATGGCAAAGGAGTTTTTACCTGGAATTTCATTCATTAAAGGTGAAAAGTGGCTTATGTCAAAAATGAGCGTTTCAGAGCGATTGGAGGCTGTTTTAGCACTGTACAGTCGCCTAAGGCTGAAAAGTGGCTTATGTGAAAAATGAGCGTTTCAGAGCGAGAGCAGCCTGTTTTTGCACTAAGCTGCATTTCACTGAAAAAAGGTCTTTCAAACAGGTTTACTAGCCTGAACTGGTTGAATTTGGATCTTCTTCATGGCAAAGGAGTTTTTACCTGGAATTTCATTCATTAAAGGTGAAAAGTGGCTTATGTCAAAAATGAGCGTTTCAGAGCGATTGGAGGCTGTTTTAGCGCTGAAAAGTGGCTTATGTGAAAAATGAGCGTTTCAGAGCGAGAGCAGCCTGTTTTTGCACTAAGCTGCATTTCACTGAAAAAAGGTCTTTCAAACAGGTTTACTAGCCTGAACTGGTTGAATTTGGATCTTCTTCATGGCAAAGGAGTTTTTACCTGGAATTTCATTCATTAAAGGTGAAAAGTGGCTTATGTCAAAAATGAGCGTTTCAGAGCGATTGGAGGCTGTTTTAGCGCTGAAAAGTGGCTTATGTGAAAAATGAGCGTTTCAGAGCGAGAGCAGCCTGTTTTTGCACTAAGCTGCATTTCACTGAAAAAAGGTCTTTCAAACAGGTATACTAGCCTGAACTGGTTGAATTTGGATCTTCTTCATGGCAAAGGAGTTTTTACCTGGAATTTCATTCATTAAAGGTGAAAAGTGGATTATGTCAAAAATGAGCGTTTCAGAGCGATTGGAGGCTGTTTTAGCACTGTACAGTCGCCTAAGGCTGAAAAGTGGCTTATGTGAAAAATGAGCGTTTCAGAGCGAGAGCAGCCTGTTTTTGCACTAAGCTGCATTTCACTGAAAAAAGGTCTTTCAAACAGGTTTACTAGCCTGAACTGGTTGAATTTGGATCTTCTTCATGGCAAAGGAGTTTTTACCTGGAATTTCATTCATTAAAGGTGAAAAGTGGCTTATGTCAAAAATGAGCGTTTCAGAGCGATTGGAGGCTGTTTTAGCACTGTACAGTCGCCTAAGGCTGAAAAGTGGCTTATGTGAAAAATGAGCGTTTCAGAGCGAGAGCAGCCTGTTTTTGCACTAAGCTGCATTTCACTGAAAAAAGGTCTTTCAAACAGGTTTACTAGCCTGAACTGGTTGAATTTGGATCTTCTTCATGGCAAAGGAGTTTTTACCTGGAATTTCATTCACTAAAGGTGAAAAGTGGCTTATGTCAAAAATGAGCGTTTCAGAGCGATTGGAGGCTGTTTTAGCGCTGAAAAGTGGCTTATGTGAAAAATGAGCGTTTCAGAGCGAGAGCAGCCTGTTTTTGCACTAAGCTGCATTTCACTGAAAAAAGGTCTTTCAAACAGGTTTACTAGCCTGAACTGGTTGAATTTGGATCTTCTTCATGGCAAAGGAGTTTTTACCTGGAATTTCATTCATTAAAGGTGAAAAGTGGCTTATGTCAAAAATGAGCGTTTCAGAGCGATTGGAGGCTGTTTTAGCACTGTACAGTCGCCTAAGGCTGAAAAGTGGCTTATGTGAAAAATGAGCGTTTCAGAGCGAGAGCAGCCTGTTTTTGCACTAAGCTGCATTTCACTGAAAAAAGGTCTTTCAAACAGGTTTACTAGCCTGAACTGGTTGAATTTGGATCTTCTTCATGGCAAAGGAGTTTTTACCTGGAATTTCATTCATTAAAGGTGAAAAGTGGCTTATGTCAAAAATGAGCGTTTCAGAGCGATTGGAGGCTGTTTTAGCGCTGAAAAGTGGCTTATGTGAAAAATGAGCGTTTCAGAGCGAGAGCAGCCTGTTTTTGCACTAAGCTGCATTTCACTGAAAAAAGGTCTTTCAAACAGGTTTACTAGCCTGAACTGGTTGAATTTGGATCTTCTTCATGGCAAAGGAGTTTTTACCTGGAATTTCATTCATTAAAGGTGAAAAGTGGCTTATGTCAAAAATGAGCGTTTCAGAGCGATTGGAGGCTGTTTTAGCACTGTACAGTCGCCTAAGGCTGAAAAGTGGCTTATGTGAAAAATGAGCGTTTCAGAGCGAGAGCAGCCTGTTTTTGCACTAAGCTGCATTTCACTGAAAAAAGGTCTTTCAAACAGGTTTACTAGCCTGAACTGGTTGAATTTGGATCTTCTTCATGGCAAAGGAGTTTTTACCTGGAATTTCATTCATTAAAGGTGAAAAGTGGCTTATGTCAAAAATGAGCGTTTCAGAGCGATTGGAGGCTGTTTTAGCACTGTACAGTCGCCTAAGGCTGAAAAGTGGCTTATGTGAAAAATGAGCGTTTCAGAGCGAGAGCAGCCTGTTTTTGCACTAAGCTGCATTTCACTGAAAAAAGGTCTTTCAAACAGGTTTACTAGCCTGAACTGGTTGAATTTGGATCTTCTTCATGGCAAAGGAGTTTTTACCTGGAATTTCATTCACTAAAGGTGAAAAGTGGCTTATGTCAAAAATGAGCGTTTCAGAGCGATTGGAGGCTGTTTTAGCGCTGAAAAGTGGCTTATGTGAAAAATGAGCGTTTCAGAGCGAGAGCAGCCTGTTTTTGCACTAAGCTGCATTTCACTGAAAAAAGGTCTTTCAAACAGGTTTACTAGCCTGAACTGGTTGAATTTGGATCTTCTTCATGGCAAAGGAGTTTTTACCTGGAATTTCATTCATTAAAGGTGAAAAGTGGCTTATGTCAAAAATGAGCGTTTCAGAGCGATTGGAGGCTGTTTTAGCACTGTACAGTCGCCTAAGGCTGAAAAGTGGCTTATGTGAAAAATGAGCGTTTCAGAGCGAGAGCAGCCTGTTTTTGCACTAAGCTGCATTTCACTGAAAAAAGGTCTTTCAAACAGGTTTACTAGCCTGAACTGGTTGAATTTGGATCTTCTTCATGGCAAAGGAGTTTTTACCTGGAATTTCATTCATTAAAGGTGAAAAGTGGCTTATGTCAAAAATGAGCGTTTCAGAGCGATTGGAGGCTGTTTTAGCACTGTACAGTCGCCTAAGGCTGAAAAGTGGCTTATGTGAAAAATGAGCGTTTCAGAGCGAGAGCAGCCTGTTTTTGCACTAAGCTGCATTTCACTGAAAAAAGGTCTTTCAAACAGGTTTACTAGCCTGAACTGGTTGAATTTGGATCTTCTTCATGGCAAAGGAGTTTTTACCTGGAATTTCATTCACTAAAGGTGAAAAGTGGCTTATGTCAAAAATGAGCGTTTCAGAGCGATTGGAGGCTGTTTTAGCGCTGAAAAGTGGCTTATGTGAAAAATGAGCGTTTCAGAGCGAGAGCAGCCTGTTTTTGCACTAAGCTGCATTTCACTGAAAAAAGGTCTTTCAAACAGGTTTACTAGCCTGAACTGGTTGAATTTGGATCTTCTTCATGGCAAAGGAGTTTTTACCTGGAATTTCATTCATTAAAGGTGAAAAGTGGCTTATGTCAAAAATGAGCGTTTCAGAGCGATTGGAGGCTGTTTTAGCACTGTACAGTCGCCTAAGGCTGAAAAGTGGCTTATGTGAAAAATGAGCGTTTCAGAGCGAGAGCAGCCTGTTTTTGCACTAAGCTGCATTTCACTGAAAAAAGGTCTTTCAAACAGGTTTACTAGCCTGAACTGGTTGAATTTGGATCTTCTTCATGGCAAAGGAGTTTTTACCTGGAATTTCATTCATTAAAGGTGAAAAGTGGCTTATGTCAAAAATGAGCGTTTCAGAGCGATTGGAGGCTGTTTTAGCGCTGAAAAGTGGCTTATGTGAAAAATGAGCGTTTCAGAGCGAGAGCAGCCTGTTTTTGCACTAAGCTGCATTTCACTGAAAAAAGGTCTTTCAAACAGGTTTACTAGCCTGAACTGGTTGAATTTGGATCTTCTTCATGGCAAAGGAGTTTTTACCTGGAATTTCATTCATTAAAGGTGAAAAGTGGCTTATGTGAAAAATGAGCGTTTCAGAGCGATTGGAGGCTGTTTTAGCACTGTACAGTCGCCTAAGGCTGAAAAGTGGCTTATGTGAAAAATGAGCGTTTCAGAGCGAGAGCAGCCTGTTTTTGCACTAAGCTGCATTTCACTGAAAAAAGGTCTTTCAAACAGGTTTACTAGCCTGAACTGGTTGAATTTGGATCTTCTTCATGGCAAAGGAGTTTTTACCTGGAATTTCATTCATTAAAGGTGAAAAGTGGCTTATGTCAAAAATGAGCGTTTCAGAGCGATTGGAGGCTGTTTTAGCACTGTACAGTCGCCTAAGGCTGAAAAGTGGCTTATGTGAAAAATGAGCGTTTCAGAGCGAGAGCAGCCTGTTTTTGCACTAAGCTGCATTTCACTGAAAAAAGGTCTTTCAAACAGGTTTACTAGCCTGAACTGGTTGAATTTGGATCTTCTTCATGGCAAAGGAGTTTTTACCTGGAATTTCATTCACTAAAGGTGAAAAGTGGCTTATGTCAAAAATGAGCGTTTCAGAGCGATTGGAGGCTGTTTTAGCGCTGAAAAGTGGCTTATGTGAAAAATGAGCGTTTCAGAGCGAGAGCAGCCTGTTTTTGCACTAAGCTGCATTTCACTGAAAAAAGGTCTTTCAAACAGGTTTACTAGCCTGAACTGGTTGAATTTGGATCTTCTTCATGGCAAAGGAGTTTTTACCTGGAATTTCATTCATTAAAGGTGAAAAGTGGCTTATGTCAAAAATGAGCGTTTCAGAGCGATTGGAGGCTGTTTTAGCACTGTACAGTCGCCTAAGGCTGAAAAGTGGCTTATGTGAAAAATGAGCGTTTCAGAGCGAGAGCAGCCTGTTTTTGCACTAAGCTGCATTTCACTGAAAAAAGGTCTTTCAAACAGGTTTACTAGCCTGAACTGGTTGAATTTGGATCTTCTTCATGGCAAAGGAGTTTTTACCTGGAATTTCATTCATTAAAGGTGAAAAGTGGCTTATGTCAAAAATGAGCGTTTCAGAGCGATTGGAGGCTGTTTTAGCACTGTACAGTCGCCTAAGGCTGAAAAGTGGCTTATGTGAAAAATGAGCGTTTCAGAGCGAGAGCAGCCTGTTTTTGCACTAAGCTGCATTTCACTGAAAAAAGGTCTTTCAAACAGGTTTACTAGCCTGAACTGGTTGAATTTGGATCTTCTTCATGGCAAAGGAGTTTTTACCTGGAATTTCATTCATTAAAGGTGAAAAGTGGCTTATGTCAAAAATGAGCGTTTCAGAGCGATTGGAGGCTGTTTTAGCACTGTACAGTCGCCTAAGGCTGAAAAGTGGCTTATGTGAAAAATGAGCGTTTCAGAGCGAGAGCAGCCTGTTTTTGCACTAAGCTGCATTTCACTGAAAAAAGGTCTTTCAAACAGGTTTACTAGCCTGAACTGGTTGAATTTGGATCTTCTTCATGGCAAAGGAGTTTTTACCTGGAATTTCATTCATTAAAGGTGAAAAGTGGCTTATGTCAAAAATGAGCGTTTCAGAGCGATTGGAGGCTGTTTTAGCACTGTACAGTCGCCTAAGGCTGAAAAGTGGCTTATGTGAAAAATGAGCGTTTCAGAGCGAGAGCAGCCTGTTTTTGCACTAAGCTGCATTTCACTGAAAAAAGGTCTTTCAAACAGGTTTACTAGCCTGAACTGGTTGAATTTGGATCTTCTTCATGGCAAAGGAGTTTTTACCTGGAATTTCATTCATTAAAGGTGAAAAGTGGCTTATGTCAAAAATGAGCGTTTCAGAGCGATTGGAGGCTGTTTTAGCACTGTACAGTCGCCTAAGGCTGAAAAGTGGTTTATGTGAAAAATGAGCGTTTCAGAGCGAGAGCAGCCTGTTTTTGCACTAAGCTGCATTTCACTGAAAAAAGGTCTTTCAAACAGGTTTACTAGCCTGAACTGGTTGAATTTGGATCTTCTTCATGGCAAAGGAGTTTTTACCTGGAATTTCATTCATTAAAGGTGAAAAGTGGCTTATGTCAAAAATGAGCGTTTCAGAGCGATTGGAGGCTGTTTTAGCGCTGAAAAGTGGCTTATGTGAAAAATGAGCGTTTCAGAGCGAGAGCAGCCTGTTTTTGCACTAAGCTGCATTTCACTGAAAAAAGGTCTTTCAAACAGGTTTACTAGCCTGAACTGGTTGAATTTGGATCTTCTTCATGGCAAAGGAGTTTTTACCTGGAATTTCATTCATTAAAGGTGAAAAGTGGCTTATGTCAAAAATGAGCGTTTCAGAGCGATTGGAGGCTGTTTTAGCACTGTACAGTCGCCTAAGGCTGAAAAGTGGCTTATGTGAAAAATGAGCGTTTCAGAGCGAGAGCAGCCTGTTTTTGCACTAAGCTGCATTTCACTGAAAAAAGGTCTTTCAAACAGGTTTACTAGCCTGAACTGGTTGAATTTGGATCTTATTCATGGCAAAGGAGTTTTTACCTGGAATTTCATTCATTAAAGGTGAAAAGTGGCTTATGTCAAAAATGAGCGTTTCAGAGCGATTGGAGGCTGTTTTAGCGCTGAAAAGTGGCTTATGTGAAAAATGAGCGTTTCAGAGCGAGAGCAGCCTGTTTTTGCACTAAGCTGCATTTCACTGAAAAAAGGTCTTTCAAACAGGTTTACTAGCCTGAACTGGTTGAATTTGGATCTTATTCATGGCAAAGGAGTTTTTACCTGGAATTTCATTCATTAAAGGTGAAAAGTGGCTTATGTCAAAAATGAGCGTTTCAGAGCGATTGGAGGCTGTTTTAGCGCTGAAAAGTGGCTTATGTGAAAAATGAGCGTTTCAGAGCGAGAGCAGCCTGTTTTTGCACTAAGCTGCATTTCACTGAAAAAAGGTCTTTCAAACAGGTTTACTAGCCTGAACTGGTTGAATTTGGATCTTCTTCATGGCAAAGGAGTTTTTACCTGGAATTTCATTCATTAAAGGTGAAAAGTGGATTATGTCAAAAATGAGCGTTTCAGAGCGATTGGAGGCTGTTTTAGCACTGTACAGTCGCCTAAGGCTGAAAAGTGGCTTATGTGAAAAATGAGCGTTTCAGAGCGAGAGCAGCCTGTTTTTGCACTAAGCTGCATTTCACTGAAAAAAGGTCTTTTCAAACAGGTTTACTAGCCTGAACTGGTTGAATTTGGATCTTCTTCATGGCAAAGGAGTTTTTACCTGGAATTTCATTCATTAAAGGTGAAAAGTGGCTTATGTGAAAAATGAGCGATTCAGAGCGATTGGAGGCTGTTTTAGCGCTGAAAAGTGGCTTATGTGAAAAATGAGCGTTTCAGAGCGAGAGCAGCCTGTTTTTGCACTAAGCTGCATTTCACTGAAAAAAGGTCTTTCAAACAGGTTTACTAGCCTGAACTGGTTGAATTTGGATCTTCTTCATGGCAAAGGAGTTTTTACCTGGAATTTCATTCATTAAAGGTGAAAAGTGGCTTATGTCAAAAATGAGCGTTTCAGAGCGATTGGAGGCTGTTTTAGCACTGTACAGTCGCCTAAGGCTGAAAAGTGGCTTATGTGAAAAATGAGCGTTTCAGAGCGAGAGCAGCCTGTTTTTGCACTAAGCTGCATTTCACTGAAAAAAGGTCTTTCAAACAGGTTTACTAGCCTGAACTGGTTGAATTTGGATCTTCTTCATGGCAAAGGAGTTTTTACCTGGAATTTCATTCATTAAAGGTGAAAAGTGGCTTATGTCAAAAATGAGCGTTTCAGAGCGATTGGAGGCTGTTTTAGCGCTGAAAAGTGGCTTATGTGAAAAATGAGCGTTTCAGAGCGAGAGCAGCCTGTTTTTGCACTAAGCTGCATTTCACTGAAAAAAGGTCTTTCAAACAGGTTTACTAGCCTGAACTGGTTGAATTTGGATCTTCTTCATGGCAAAGGAGTTTTTACCTGGAATTTCATTCATTAAAGGTGAAAAGTGGCTTATGTCAAAAATGAGCGTTTCAGAGCGATTGGAGGCTGTTTTAGCACTGTACAGTCGCCTAAGGCTGAAAAGTGGCTTATGTGAAAAATGAGCGTTTCAGAGCGAGAGCAGCCTGTTTTTGCACTAAGCTGCATTTCACTGAAAAAAGGTCTTTCAAACAGGTTTACTAGCCTGAACTGGTTGAATTTGGATCTTATTCATGGCAAAGGAGTTTTTACCTGGAATTTCATTCATTAAAGGTGAAAAGTGGCTTATGTCAAAAATGAGCGTTTCAGAGCGATTGGAGGCTGTTTTAGCACTGTACAGTCGCCTAAGGCTGAAAAGTGGCTTATGTGAAAAATGAGCGTTTCAGAGCGAGAGCAGCCTGTTTTTGCACTAAGCTGCATTTCACTGAAAAAAGGTCTTTCAAACAGGTTTACTAGCCTGAACTGGTTGAATTTGGATCTTCTTCATGGCAAAGGAGTTTTTACCTGGAATTTCATTCATTAAAGGTGAAAAGTGGCTTATGTGAAAAATGAGCGTTTCAGAGCGAGAGCAGCCTGTTTTTGCACTAAGCTGCATTTCACTGAAAAAAGGTCTTTCAAACAGGTTTACTAGCCTGAACTGGTTGAATTTGGATCTTCTTCATGGCAAAGGAGTTTTTACCTGGAATTTCATTCATTAAAGGTGAAAAGTGGCTTATGTCAAAAATGAGCGTTTCAGAGCGATTGGAGGCTGTTTTAGCGCTGAAAAGTGGCTTATGTGAAAAATGAGCGTTTCAGAGCGAGAGCAGCCTGTTTTTGCACTAAGCTGCATTTCACTGAAAAAAGGTCTTTCAAACAGGTTTACTAGCCTGAACTGGTTGAATTTGGATCTTCTTCATGGCAAAGGAGTTTTTACCTGGAATTTCATTCATTAAAGGTGAAAAGTGGATTATGTCAAAAATGAGCGTTTCAGAGCGATTGGAGGCTGTTTTAGCACTGTACAGTCGCCTAAGGCTGAAAAGTGGCTTATGTGAAAAATGAGCGTTTCAGAGCGAGAGCAGCCTGTTTTTGCACTAAGCTGCATTTCACTGAAAAAAGGTCTTTTCAAACAGGTTTACTAGCCTGAACTGGTTGAATTTGGATCTTCTTCATGGCAAAGGAGTTTTTACCTGGAATTTCATTCATTAAAGGTGAAAAGTGGCTTATGTGAAAAATGAGCGATTCAGAGCGATTGGAGGCTGTTTTAGCGCTGAAAAGTGGCTTATGTGAAAAATGAGCGTTTCAGAGCGAGAGCAGCCTGTTTTTGCACTAAGCTGCATTTCACTGAAAAAAGGTCTTTCAAACAGGTTTACTAGCCTGAACTGGTTGAATTTGGATCTTCTTCATGGCAAAGGAGTTTTTACCTGGAATTTCATTCATTAAAGGTGAAAAGTGGCTTATGTCAAAAATGAGCGTTTCAGAGCGATTGGAGGCTGTTTTAGCACTGTACAGTCGCCTAAGGCTGAAAAGTGGCTTATGTGAAAAATGAGCGTTTCAGAGCGAGAGCAGCCTGTTTTTGCACTAAGCTGCATTTCACTGAAAAAAGGTCTTTCAAACAGGTTTACTAGCCTGAACTGGTTGAATTTGGATCTTCTTCATGGCAAAGGAGTTTTTACCTGGAATTTCATTCATTAAAGGTGAAAAGTGGCTTATGTCAAAAATGAGCGTTTCAGAGCGATTGGAGGCTGTTTTAGCGCTGAAAAGTGGCTTATGTGAAAAATGAGCGTTTCAGAGCGAGAGCAGCCTGTTTTTGCACTAAGCTGCATTTCACTGAAAAAAGGTCTTTCAAACAGGTTTACTAGCCTGAACTGGTTGAATTTGGATCTTCTTCATGGCAAAGGAGTTTTTACCTGGAATTTCATTCATTAAAGGTGAAAAGTGGATTATGTCAAAAATGAGCGTTTCAGAGCGATTGGAGGCTGTTTTAGCACTGTACAGTCGCCTAAGGCTGAAAAGTGGCTTATGTGAAAAATGAGCGTTTCAGAGCGAGAGCAGCCTGTTTTTGCACTAAGCTGCATTTCACTGAAAAAAGGTCTTTTCAAACAGGTTTACTAGCCTGAACTGGTTGAATTTGGATCTTCTTCATGGCAAAGGAGTTTTTACCTGGAATTTCATTCATTAAAGGTGAAAAGTGGCTTATGTGAAAAATGAGCGTTTCAGAGCGATTGGAGGCTGTTTTAGCGCTGAAAAGTGGCTTATGTGAAAAATGAGCGTTTCAGAGCGAGAGCAGCCTGTTTTTGCACTAAGCTGCATTTCACTGAAAAAAGGTCTTTCAAACAGGTTTACTAGCCTGAACTGGTTGAATTTGGATCTTCTTCATGGCAAAGGAGTTTTTACCTGGAATTTCATTCATTAAAGGTGAAAAGTGGCTTATGTCAAAAATGAGCGTTTCAGAGCGATTGGAGGCTGTTTTAGCACTGTACAGTCGCCTAAGGCTGAAAAGTGGCTTATGTGAAAAATGAGCGTTTCAGAGCGAGAGCAGCCTGTTTTTGCACTAAGCTGCATTTCACTGAAAAAAGGTCTTTCAAACAGGTTTACTAGCCTGAACTGGTTGAATTTGGATCTTATTCATGGCAAAGGAGTTTTTACCTGGAATTTCATTCATTAAAGGTGAAAAGTGGCTTATGTCAAAAATGAGCGTTTCAGAGCGATTGGAGGCTGTTTTAGCACTGTACAGTCGCCTAAGGCTGAAAAGTGGCTTATGTGAAAAATGAGCGTTTCAGAGCGAGAGCAGCCTGTTTTTGCACTAAGCTGCATTTCACTGAAAAAAGGTCTTTCAAACAGGTTTACTAGCCTGAACTGGTTGAATTTGGATCTTCTTCATGGCAAAGGAGTTTTTACCTGGAATTTCATTCATTAAAGGTGAAAAGTGGCTTATGTCAAAAATGAGCGTTTCAGAGCGATTGGAGGCTGTTTTAGCGCTGAAAAGTGGCTTATGTGAAAAATGAGCGTTTCAGAGCGAGAGCAGCCTGTTTTTGCACTAAGCTGCATTTCACTGAAAAAAGGTCTTTCAAACAGGTTTACTAGCCTGAACTGGTTGAATTTGGATCTTCTTCATGGCAAAGGAGTTTTTACCTGGAATTTCATTCATTAAAGGTGAAAAGTGGCTTATGTCAAAAATGAGCGTTTCAGAGCGATTGGAGGCTGTTTTAGCACTGTACAGTCGCCTAAGGCTGAAAAGTGGCTTATGTGAAAAATGAGCGTTTCAGAGCGAGAGCAGCCTGTTTTTGCACTAAGCTGCATTTCACTGAAAAAAGGTCTTTCAAACAGGTTTACTAGCCTGAACTGGTTGAATTTGGATCTTCTTCATGGCAAAGGAGTTTTTACCTGGAATTTCATTCATTAAAGGTGAAAAGTGGCTTATGTCAAAAATGAGCGTTTCAGAGCGATTGGAGGCTGTTTTAGCACTGTACAGTCGCCTAAGGCTGAAAAGTGGCTTATGTGAAAAATGAGCGTTTCAGAGCGAGAGCAGCCTGTTTTTGCACTAAGCTGCATTTCACTGAAAAAAGGTCTTTCAAACAGGTTTACTAGCCTGAACTGGTTGAATTTGGATCTTCTTCATGGCAAAGGAGTTTTTACCTGGAATTTCATTCATTAAAGGTGAAAAGTGGCTTATGTCAAAAATGAGCGTTTCAGAGCGATTGGAGGCTGTTTTAGCGCTGAAAAGTGGCTTATGTGAAAAATGAGCGTTTCAGAGCGAGAGCAGCCTGTTTTTGCACTAAGCTGCATTTCACTGAAAAAAGGTCTTTCAAACAGGTTTACTAGCCTGAACTGGTTGAATTTGGATCTTCTTCATGGCAAAGGAGTTTTTACCTGGAATTTCATTCATTAAAGGTGAAAAGTGGATTATGTCAAAAATGAGCGTTTCAGAGCGATTGGAGGCTGTTTTAGCACTGTACAGTCGCCTAAGGCTGAAAAGTGGCTTATGTGAAAAATGAGCGTTTCAGAGCGAGAGCAGCCTGTTTTTGCACTAAGCTGCATTTCACTGAAAAAAGGTCTTTTCAAACAGGTTTACTAGCCTGAACTGGTTGAATTTGGATCTTCTTCATGGCAAAGGAGTTTTTACCTGGAATTTCATTCATTAAAGGTGAAAAGTGGCTTATGTGAAAAATGAGCGTTTCAGAGCGATTGGAGGCTGTTTTAGCGCTGAAAAGTGGCTTATGTGAAAAATGAGCGTTTCAGAGCGAGAGCAGCCTGTTTTTGCACTAAGCTGCATTTCACTGAAAAAAGGTCTTTCAAACAGGTTTACTAGCCTGAACTGGTTGAATTTGGATCTTCTTCATGGCAAAGGAGTTTTTACCTGGAATTTCATTCATTAAAGGTGAAAAGTGGCTTATGTCAAAAATGAGCGTTTCAGAGCGATTGGAGGCTGTTTTAGCACTGTACAGTCGCCTAAGGCTGAAAAGTGGCTTATGTGAAAAATGAGCGTTTCAGAGCGAGAGCAGCCTGTTTTTGCACTAAGCTGCATTTCACTGAAAAAAGGTCTTTCAAACAGGTTTACTAGCCTGAACTGGTTGAATTTGGATCTTCTTCATGGCAAAGGAGTTTTTACCTGGAATTTCATTCATTAAAGGTGAAAAGTGGATTATGTCAAAAATGAGCGTTTCAGAGCGATTGGAGGCTGTTTTAGCACTGTACAGTCGCCTAAGGCTGAAAAGTGGCTTATGTGAAAAATGAGCGTTTCAGAGCGAGAGCAGCCTGTTTTTGCACTAAGCTGCATTTCACTGAAAAAAGGTCTTTTCAAACAGGTTTACTAGCCTGAACTGGTTGAATTTGGATCTTCTTCATGGCAAAGGAGTTTTTACCTGGAATTTCATTCATTAAAGGTGAAAAGTGGCTTATGTGAAAAATGAGCGATTCAGAGCGATTGGAGGCTGTTTTAGCGCTGAAAAGTGGCTTATGTGAAAAATGAGCGTTTCAGAGCGAGAGCAGCCTGTTTTTGCACTAAGCTGCATTTCACTGAAAAAAGGTCTTTCAAACAGGTTTACTAGCCTGAACTGGTTGAATTTGGATCTTCTTCATGGCAAAGGAGTTTTTACCTGGAATTTCATTCATTAAAGGTGAAAAGTGGCTTATGTCAAAAATGAGCGTTTCAGAGCGATTGGAGGCTGTTTTAGCACTGTACAGTCGCCTAAGGCTGAAAAGTGGCTTATGTGAAAAATGAGCGTTTCAGAGCGAGAGCAGCCTGTTTTTGCACTAAGCTGCATTTCACTGAAAAAAGGTCTTTCAAACAGGTTTACTAGCCTGAACTGGTTGAATTTGGATCTTCTTCATGGCAAAGGAGTTTTTACCTGGAATTTCATTCATTAAAGGTGAAAAGTGGCTTATGTCAAAAATGAGCGTTTCAGAGCGATTGGAGGCTGTTTTAGCGCTGAAAAGTGGCTTATGTGAAAAATGAGCGTTTCAGAGCGAGAGCAGCCTGTTTTTGCACTAAGCTGCATTTCACTGAAAAAAGGTCTTTCAAACAGGTTTACTAGCCTGAACTGGTTGAATTTGGATCTTCTTCATGGCAAAGGAGTTTTTACCTGGAATTTCATTCATTAAAGGTGAAAAGTGGCTTATGTCAAAAATGAGCGTTTCAGAGCGATTGGAGGCTGTTTTAGCACTGTACAGTCGCCTAAGGCTGAAAAGTGGCTTATGTGAAAAATGAGCGTTTCAGAGCGAGAGCAGCCTGTTTTTGCACTAAGCTGCATTTCACTGAAAAAAGGTCTTTCAAACAGGTTTACTAGCCTGAACTGGTTGAATTTGGATCTTATTCATGGCAAAGGAGTTTTTACCTGGAATTTCATTCATTAAAGGTGAAAAGTGGCTTATGTCAAAAATGAGCGTTTCAGAGCGATTGGAGGCTGTTTTAGCACTGTACAGTCGCCTAAGGCTGAAAAGTGGCTTATGTGAAAAATGAGCGTTTCAGAGCGAGAGCAGCCTGTTTTTGCACTAAGCTGCATTTCACTGAAAAAAGGTCTTTCAAACAGGTTTACTAGCCTGAACTGGTTGAATTTGGATCTTCTTCATGGCAAAGGAGTTTTTACCTGGAATTTCATTCATTAAAGGTGAAAAGTGGCTTATGTGAAAAATGAGCGTTTCAGAGCGAGAGCAGCCTGTTTTTGCACTAAGCTGCATTTCACTGAAAAAAGGTCTTTCAAACAGGTTTACTAGCCTGAACTGGTTGAATTTGGATCTTCTTCATGGCAAAGGAGTTTTTACCTGGAATTTCATTCATTAAAGGTGAAAAGTGGCTTATGTCAAAAATGAGCGTTTCAGAGCGATTGGAGGCTGTTTTAGCGCTGAAAAGTGGCTTATGTGAAAAATGAGCGTTTCAGAGCGAGAGCAGCCTGTTTTTGCACTAAGCTGCATTTCACTGAAAAAAGGTCTTTCAAACAGGTTTACTAGCCTGAACTGGTTGAATTTGGATCTTCTTCATGGCAAAGGAGTTTTTACCTGGAATTTCATTCATTAAAGGTGAAAAGTGGATTATGTCAAAAATGAGCGTTTCAGAGCGATTGGAGGCTGTTTTAGCACTGTACAGTCGCCTAAGGCTGAAAAGTGGCTTATGTGAAAAATGAGCGTTTCAGAGCGAGAGCAGCCTGTTTTTGCACTAAGCTGCATTTCACTGAAAAAAGGTCTTTTCAAACAGGTTTACTAGCCTGAACTGGTTGAATTTGGATCTTCTTCATGGCAAAGGAGTTTTTACCTGGAATTTCATTCATTAAAGGTGAAAAGTGGCTTATGTGAAAAATGAGCGATTCAGAGCGATTGGAGGCTGTTTTAGCGCTGAAAAGTGGCTTATGTGAAAAATGAGCGTTTCAGAGCGAGAGCAGCCTGTTTTTGCACTAAGCTGCATTTCACTGAAAAAAGGTCTTTCAAACAGGTTTACTAGCCTGAACTGGTTGAATTTGGATCTTCTTCATGGCAAAGGAGTTTTTACCTGGAATTTCATTCATTAAAGGTGAAAAGTGGCTTATGTCAAAAATGAGCGTTTCAGAGCGATTGGAGGCTGTTTTAGCACTGTACAGTCGCCTAAGGCTGAAAAGTGGCTTATGTGAAAAATGAGCGTTTCAGAGCGAGAGCAGCCTGTTTTTGCACTAAGCTGCATTTCACTGAAAAAAGGTCTTTCAAACAGGTTTACTAGCCTGAACTGGTTGAATTTGGATCTTCTTCATGGCAAAGGAGTTTTTACCTGGAATTTCATTCATTAAAGGTGAAAAGTGGCTTATGTCAAAAATGAGCGTTTCAGAGCGATTGGAGGCTGTTTTAGCACTGTACAGTCGCCTAAGGCTGAAAAGTGGCTTATGTGAAAAATGAGCGTTTCAGAGCGAGAGCAGCCTGTTTTTGCACTAAGCTGCATTTCACTGAAAAAAGGTCTTTCAAACAGGTTTACTAGCCTGAACTGGTTGAATTTGGATCTTCTTCATGGCAAAGGAGTTTTTACCTGGAATTTCATTCATTAAAGGTGAAAAGTGGCTTATGTCAAAAATGAGCGTTTCAGAGCGATTGGAGGCTGTTTTAGCGCTGAAAAGTGGCTTATGTGAAAAATGAGCGTTTCAGAGCGAGAGCAGCCTGTTTTTGCACTAAGCTGCATTTCACTGAAAAAAGGTCTTTCAAACAGGTTTACTAGCCTGAACTGGTTGAATTTGGATCTTCTTCATGGCAAAGGAGTTTTTACCTGGAATTTCATTCATTAAAGGTGAAAAGTGGCTTATGTCAAAAATGAGCGTTTCAGAGCGATTGGAGGCTGTTTTAGCACTGTACAGTCGCCTAAGGCTGAAAAGTGGCTTATGTGAAAAATGAGCGTTTCAGAGCGAGAGCAGCCTGTTTTTGCACTAAGCTGCATTTCACTGAAAAAAGGTCTTTCAAACAGGTTTACTAGCCTGAACTGGTTGAATTTGGATCTTATTCATGGCAAAGGAGTTTTTACCTGGAATTTCATTCATTAAAGGTGAAAAGTGGCTTATGTCAAAAATGAGCGTTTCAGAGCGATTGGAGGCTGTTTTAGCGCTGAAAAGTGGCTTATGTGAAAAATGAGCGTTTCAGAGCGAGAGCAGCCTGTTTTTGCACTAAGCTGCATTTCACTGAAAAAAGGTCTTTCAAACAGGTTTACTAGCCTGAACTGGTTGAATTTGGATCTTCTTCATGGCAAAGGAGTTTTTACCTGGAATTTCATTCATTAAAGGTGAAAAGTGGCTTATGTCAAAAATGAGCGTTTCAGAGCGATTGGAGGCTGTTTTAGCACTGTACAGTCGCCTAAGGCTGAAAAGTGGCTTATGTGAAAAATGAGCGTTTCAGAGCGAGAGCAGCCTGTTTTTGCACTAAGCTGCATTTCACTGAAAAAAGGTCTTTCAAACAGGTTTACTAGCCTGAACTGGTTGAATTTGGATCTTCTTCATGGCAAAGGAGTTTTTACCTGGAATTTCATTCATTAAAGGTGAAAAGTGGATTATGTCAAAAATGAGCGTTTCAGAGCGATTGGAGGCTGTTTTAGCACTGTACAGTCGCCTAAGGCTGAAAAGTGGCTTATGTGAAAAATGAGCGTTTCAGAGCGAGAGCAGCCTGTTTTTGCACTAAGCTGCATTTCACTGAAAAAAGGTCTTTTCAAACAGGTTTACTAGCCTGAACTGGTTGAATTTGGATCTTCTTCATGGCAAAGGAGTTTTTACCTGGAATTTCATTCATTAAAGGTGAAAAGTGGCTTATGTGAAAAATGAGCGTTTCAGAGCGATTGGAGGCTGTTTTAGCGCTGAAAAGTGGCTTATGTGAAAAATGAGCGTTTCAGAGCGAGAGCAGCCTGTTTTTGCACTAAGCTGCATTTCACTGAAAAAAGGTCTTTCAAACAGGTTTACTAGCCTGAACTGGTTGAATTTGGATCTTCTTCATGGCAAAGGAGTTTTTACCTGGAATTTCATTCATTAAAGGTGAAAAGTGGCTTATGTCAAAAATGAGCGTTTCAGAGCGATTGGAGGCTGTTTTAGCACTGTACAGTCGCCTAAGGCTGAAAAGTGGCTTATGTGAAAAATGAGCGTTTCAGAGCGAGAGCAGCCTGTTTTTGCACTAAGCTGCATTTCACTGAAAAAAGGTCTTTCAAACAGGTTTACTAGCCTGAACTGGTTGAATTTGGATCTTCTTCATGGCAAAGGAGTTTTTACCTGGAATTTCATTCATTAAAGGTGAAAAGTGGATTATGTCAAAAATGAGCGTTTCAGAGCGATTGGAGGCTGTTTTAGCACTGTACAGTCGCCTAAGGCTGAAAAGTGGCTTATGTGAAAAATGAGCGTTTCAGAGCGAGAGCAGCCTGTTTTTGCACTAAGCTGCATTTCACTGAAAAAAGGTCTTTTCAAACAGGTTTACTAGCCTGAACTGGTTGAATTTGGATCTTCTTCATGGCAAAGGAGTTTTTACCTGGAATTTCATTCATTAAAGGTGAAAAGTGGCTTATGTCAAAAATGAGCGTTTCAGAGCGATTGGAGGCTGTTTTAGCGCTGAAAAGTGGCTTATGTGAAAAATGAGCGTTTCAGAGCGAGAGCAGCCTGTTTTTGCACTGTACAGTCGCCTAAGGCTGAAAAGTGGCTTATCTGAAAAATGAGCGTTTCAGAGCGAGAGCAGCCTGTTTTTGCACTAAGCTGCATTTCACTGAAAAAAGGTCTTTCAAACAGGTTTACTAGCCTGAACTGGTTGAATTTGGATCTTCTTCATGGCAAAGGAGTTTTTACCTGGAATTTCATTCATTAAAGGTGAAAAGTGGCTTATGTCAAAAATGAGCGTTTCAGAGCGATTGGAGGCTGTTTTAGCGCTGAAAAGTGGCTTATGTGAAAAATGAGCGTTTCAGAGCGAGAGCAGCCTGTTTTTGCACTAAGCTGCATTTCACTGAAAAAAGGTCTTTCAAACAGGTTTACTAGCCTGAACTGGTTGAATTTGGATCTTCTTCATGGCAAAGGAGTTTTTACCTGGAATTTCATTCATTAAAGGTGAAAAGTGGCTTATGTGAAAAATGAGCGTTTCAGAGCGAGAGCAGCCTGTTTTTGCACTAAGCTGCATTTCACTGAAAAAAGGTCTTTTCAAACAGGTTTACTAGCCTGAACTGGTTGAATTTGGATCTTCTTCATGGCAAAGGAGTTTTTACCTGGAATTTCATTCATTAAAGGTGAAAAGTGGCTTATGTCAAAAATGAGCGTTTCAGAGCGATTGGAGGCTGTTTTAGCACTGTACAGTCGCCTAAGGCTGAAAAGTGGCTTATGTGAAAAATGAGCGTTTCAGAGCGAGAGCAGCCTGTTTTTGCACTAAGCTGCATTTCACTGAAAAAAGGTCTTTCAAACAGGTTTACTAGCCTGAACTGGTTGAATTTGGATCTTCTTCATGGCAAAGGAGTTTTTACCTGGAATTTCATTCATTAAAGGTGAAAAGTGGCTTATGTCAAAAATGAGCGTTTCAGAGCGATTGGAGGCTGTTTTAGCGCTGAAAAGTGGCTTATGTGAAAAATGAGCGTTTCAGAGCGAGAGCAGCCTGTTTTTGCACTGTACAGTCGCCTAAGGCTGAAAAGTGGCTTATGTGAAAAATGAGCGTTTCAGAGCGAGAGCAGCCTGTTTTTGCACTAAGCTGCATTTCACTGAAAAAAGGTCTTTCAAACAGGTTTACTAGCCTGAACTGGTTGAATTTGGATCTTCTTCATGGCAAAGGAGTTTTTACCTGGAATTTCATTCATTAAAGGTGAAAAGTGGCTTATGTCAAAAATGAGCGTTTCAGAGCGATTGGAGGCTGTTTTAGCGCTGAAAAGTGGCTTATGTGAAAAATGAGCGTTTCAGAGCGAGAGCAGCCTGTTTTTGCACTAAGCTGCATTTCACTGAAAAAAGGTCTTTCAAACAGGTTTACTAGCCTGAACTGGTTGAATTTGGATCTTCTTCATGGCAAAGGAGTTTTTACCTGGAATTTCATTCATTAAAGGTGAAAAGTGGCTTATGTCAAAAATGAGCGTTTCAGAGCGATTGGAGGCTGTTTTAGCGCTGAAAAGTGGCTTATGTGAAAAATGAGCGTTTCAGAGCGAGAGCAGCCTGTTTTTGCACTAAGCTGCATTTCACTGAAAAAAGGTCTTTCAAACAGGTTTACTAGCCTGAACTGGTTGAATTTGGATCTTCTTCATGGCAAAGGAGTTTTTACCTGGAATTTCATTCATTAAAGGTGAAAAGTGGCTTATGTCAAAAATGAGCGTTTCAGAGCGATTGGAGGCTGTTTTAGCACTGTACAGTCGCCTAAGGCTGAAAAGTGGCTTATGTGAAAAATGAGCGTTTCAGAGCGAGAGCAGCCTGTTTTTGCACTAAGCTGCATTTCACTGAAAAAAGGTCTTTCAAACAGGTTTACTAGCCTGAACTGGTTGGATTTGGATCTTATTCATGGCAAAGGAGTTTTTACCTGGAATTTCATTCATTAAAGGTGAAAAGTGGCTTATGTCAAAAATGAGCGTTTCAGAGCGATTGGAGGCTGTTTTAGCGCTGAAAAGTGGCTTATGTGAAAAATGAGCGTTTCAGAGCGAGAGCAGCCTGTTTTTGCACTGTACAGTCGCCTAAGGCTGAAAAGTGGCTTATGTGAAAAATGAGCGTTTCAGAGCGAGAGCAGCCTGTTTTTGCACTAAGCTGCATTTCACTGAAAAAAGGTCTTTCAAACAGGTTTACTAGCCTGAACTGGTTGAATTTGGATCTTCTTCATGGCAAAGGAGTTTTTACCTGGAATTTCATTCATTAAAGGTGAAAAGTGGATTATGTCAAAAATGAGCGTTTCAGAGCGATTGGAGGCTGTTTTAGCACTGTACAGTCGCCTAAGGCTGAAAAGTGGCTTATGTGAAAAATGAGCGTTTCAGAGCGAGAGCAGCCTGTTTTTGCACTAAGCTGCATTTCACTGAAAAAAGGTCTTTTCAAACAGGTTTACTAGCCTGAACTGGTTGAATTTGGATCTTCTTCATGGCAAAGGAGTTTTTACCTGGAATTTCATTCATTAAAGGTGAAAAGTGGCTTATGTCAAAAATGAGCGTTTCAGAGCGATTGGAGGCTGTTTTAGCGCTGAAAAGTGGCTTATGTGAAAAATGAGCGTTTCAGAGCGAGAGCAGCCTGTTTTTGCACTGTACAGTCGCCTAAGGCTGAAAAGTGGCTTATCTGAAAAATGAGCGTTTCAGAGCGAGAGCAGCCTGTTTTTGCACTAAGCTGCATTTCACTGAAAAAAGGTCTTTCAAACAGGTTTACTAGCCTGAACTGGTTGAATTTGGATCTTCTTCATGGCAAAGGAGTTTTTACCTGGAATTTCATTCATTAAAGGTGAAAAGTGGCTTATGTCAAAAATGAGCGTTTCAGAGCGATTGGAGGCTGTTTTAGGCGCTGAAAAGTGGCTTATGTGAAAAATGAGCGTTTCAGAGCGAGAGCAGCCTGTTTTTGCACTAAGCTGCATTTCACTGAAAAAAGGTCTTTCAAACAGGTTTACTAGCCTGAACTGGTTGAATTTGGATCTTCTTCATGGCAAAGGAGTTTTTACCTGGAATTTCATTCATTAAAGGTGAAAAGTGGCTTATGTGAAAAATGAGCGTTTCAGAGCGAGAGCAGCCTGTTTTTGCACTAAGCTGCATTTCACTGAAAAAAGGTCTTTTCAAACAGGTTTACTAGCCTGAACTGGTTGAATTTGGATCTTCTTCATGGCAAAGGAGTTTTTACCTGGAATTTCATTCATTAAAGGTGAAAAGTGGCTTATGTCAAAAATGAGCGTTTCAGAGCGATTGGAGGCTGTTTTAGCACTGTACAGTCGCCTAAGGCTGAAAAGTGGCTTATGTGAAAAATGAGCGTTTCAGAGCGAGAGCAGCCTGTTTTTGCACCTAAGCTGCATTTCACTGAAAAAAGGTCTTTCAAACAGGTTTACTAGCCTGAACTGGTTGAATTTGGATCTTCTTCATGGCAAAGGAGTTTTTACCTGGAATTTCATTCATTAAAGGTGAAAAGTGGCTTATGTCAAAAATGAGCGTTTCAGAGCGATTGGAGGCTGTTTTAGCGCTGAAAAGTGGCTTATGTGAAAAATGAGCGTTTCAGAGCGAGAGCAGCCTGTTTTTGCACTGTACAGTCGCCTAAGGCTGAAAAGTGGCTTATGTGAAAAATGAGCGTTTCAGAGCGAGAGCAGCCTGTTTTTGCACTAAGCTGCATTTCACTGAAAAAAGGTCTTTCAAACAGGTTTACTAGCCTGAACTGGTTGAATTTGGATCTTCTTCATGGCAAAGGAGTTTTTACCTGGAATTTCATTCATTAAAGGTGAAAAGTGGCTTATGTCAAAAATGAGCGTTTCAGAGCGATTGGAGGCTGTTTTAGCGCTGAAAAGTGGCTTATGTGAAAAATGAGCGTTTCAGAGCGAGAGCAGCCTGTTTTTGCACTAAGCTGCATTTCACTGAAAAAAGGTCTTTCAAACAGGTTTACTAGCCTGAACTGGTTGAATTTGGATCTTCTTCATGGCAAAGGAGTTTTTACCTGGAATTTCATTCATTAAAGGTGAAAAGTGGCTTATGTCAAAAATGAGCGTTTCAGAGCGATTGGAGGCTGTTTTAGCGCTGAAAAGTGGCTTATGTGAAAAATGAGCGTTTCAGAGCGAGAGCAGCCTGTTTTTGCACTAAGCTGCATTTCACTGAAAAAAGGTCTTTCAAACAGGTTTACTAGCCTGAACTGGTTGAATTTGGATCTTCTTCATGGCAAAGGAGTTTTTACCTGGAATTTCATTCATTAAAGGTGAAAAGTGGCTTATGTCAAAAATGAGCGTTTCAGAGCGATTGGAGGCTGTTTTAGCACTGTACAGTCGCCTAAGGCTGAAAAGTGGCTTATGTGAAAAATGAGCGTTTCAGAGCGAGAGCAGCCTGTTTTGCACTAAGCTGCATTTCACTGAAAAAAGGTCTTTCAAACAGGTTTACTAGCCTGAACTGGTTGGATTTGGATCTTATTCATGGCAAAGGAGTTTTTACCTGGAATTTCATTCATTAAAGGTGAAAAGTGGCTTATGTCAAAAATGAGCGTTTCAGAGCGATTGGAGGCTGTTTTAGCGCTGAAAAGTGGCTTATGTGAAAAATGAGCGTTTCAGAGCGAGAGCAGGCCTGTTTTTGCACTGTACAGTCGCCTAAGGCTGAAAAGTGGCTTATGTGAAAAATGAGCGTTTCAGAGCGAGAGCAGCCTGTTTTTG
>NW_028175075.1:0-46965 GCF_965226575.1 Pagrus pagrus
TAAAGAAAAGGCCATTTTTCACCAAAAAATACCCCGCCGATTTATTCAATAGCTTCCAGGTCTTTGGACCGATTGACTCGAAACTTCTCCCAGACGTGCTCCTATACTGGCTGAACGAGACACAGCAGTCCCCGCTGGATTCGGGTGGAATTTGTATTTTTGGTGAATATTTTAGTGAAAGGGGCCATTTTAAATGAGGCTGGCTTAAGGCTGCTGTTAGGGCTAGGGTTAGGGTTAAGGGGCTGGGGTTTCGGACCACGGTCGTCTTTTGACCGATTGACTCGAAATTGATCACGCATGTCTCCTCACCGGTGGAATGAGGCTCGCCAGTTTTGGTTGGATTCTGGTGGAATTTGTATTTTTACATGAATATTTTAAAGGAAAAGCGGCCATTTTTCATCAAAACCTCGGCCGATTTTTTCAATAGCTTCCAGGTCTTTGGACCGATTGACTCGAAATTTCCCCCAAACGTGCTCCTGTAGCGGCTGAACGAGACACAGCAGTCCCCGTTGGATTCGGGTGAAATTTGTATTTTTGGTGAATATTTTAGTCAGAGGGACAATCTTTCATGAGGCCTGGCTTAAGGCTGAGGCTAGGGTTAGGGTTAGGGTTAGGGTTAGTGATTGGCTGGACCGATTGACTCGAAATCGATCAGGCATGTCCTCCTCACCGGTGTAAGCAGGGTCGCCAGTTTTGGTTGGATTCCGGTGGAATTTGTATTTTACATGAATATTTTAAAGAAAAGGCCATTTTTCACGAAAAAATACCCCGCCGATTTATTTCAATAGCTTCCAGGTCTTTGGACCGATTGACTCGAAACTTCTCCCAGACGTGCTCCTATACTGGCTGAACGAGACACAGCAGTCCCCGTTGGATTCGGGTGGAATTTGTATTTTTGGTGAATATTTTAGTGAAAGGGGCCATTTTAAATGAGGCTGGCTTAAGGCTGCTGTTAGGGCTAGGGTTAGGGTTAAGGGGCTGGGGTTTCGGACCACGGTCGTCTTTTGACCGATTGACTCGAAATTGATCACGCATGTCCTCCTCACCGGTGGAATGAGGCTCGCCAGTTTTGGTTGGATTCTGGTGGAATTTGTATTTTACATGAATATTTTAAAGGAAAAGCGGCCATTTTTCATCAAAACCTCGGCCGATTTTTTCAATAGCTTCCAGGTCTTTGGACCGATTGACTCGAAATTTCCCCCAAACGTGCTCCTGTAGCGGCTGAACGAGACACAGCAGTCCCCGTTGGATTCGGGTGAAATTTGTATTTTTGGTGAATATTTTAGTCAGAGGGACAATCTTTCATGAGGCCTGGCTTAAGGCTGAGGCTAGGGTTAGGGTTAGGGTTAGGGTTAGTGATTGGCTGGACCCGATTGACTCGAAATCGATCAGGCATGTCCTCCTCACCGGTGTAAGCAGGGTCGCCAGTTTTGGTTGGATTCCGGTGGAATTTGTATTTTACATGAATATTTTAAAGAAAAGGCCATTTTTCACCAAAAAATACCCCGCCGATTTATTTCAATAGCTTCCAGGTCTTTGGACCGATTGACTCGGAACTTCTCCCAGACGTGCTCCTATACTGGCTGAACGAGACACAGCAGTCCCCGCTGGATTCGGGGGAATTTGTATTTTTGGTGAATATTTTAGTGAAAGGGGCCATTTTAAATGAGGCTGGCTTAAGGCTGCTGTTAGGGCTAGGGTTAGGGTTAAGGGGCTGGGGTTTCGGACCACGGTCGTCTTTTGACCGATTGACTCGAAATTGATCACGCATGTCCTCCTCACCGGTGGAATGAGGCTCGCCAGTTTTGGTTGGATTCTGGTGGAATTTGTATTTTACATGAATATTTTAAAGGAAAAGCGGCCATTTTTCATCAAAACCTCGGCCGATTTTTTCAATAGCTTCCAGGTCTTTGGACCGATTGACTCGAAATTTCCCCCAAACGTGCTCCTGTAGCGGCTGAACGAGACACAGCAGTCCCCGTTGGATTCGGGTGAAATTTGTATTTTTGGTGAATATTTTAGTCAGAGGGACAATCTTTCATGAGGCCTGGCTTAAGGCTGAGGCTAGGGTTAGGGTTAGGGTTAGGGTTAGTGATTGGCTGGACCGATTGACTCGAAATCGATCAGGCATGTCCTCCTCACCGGTGTAAGCAGGGTCGCCAGTTTTGGTTGGATTCCGGTGGAATTTGTATTTTACATGAATATTTTAAAGAAAAGGCCATTTTTCACGAAAAAATACCCCGCCGATTTATTTCAATAGCTTCCAGGTCTTTGGACCGATTGACTCGAAACTTCTCCCAGACGTGCTCCTATACTGGCTGAACGAGACACAGCAGTCCCCGTTGGATTCGGGTGGAATTTGTATTTTTGGTGAATATTTTAGTGAAAGGGGCCATTTTAAATGAGGCTGGCTTAAGGCTGCTGTTAGGGCTAGGGTTAGGGTTAAGGGGCTGGGGTTTCGGACCACGGTCGTCTTTTGACCGATTGACTCGAAATTGATCACGCATGTCCTCCTCACCGGTGGAATGAGGCTCGCCAGTTTTGGTTGGATTCTGGTGGAATTTGTATTTTACATGAATATTTTAAAGGAAAAGCGGCCATTTTTCATCAAAACCTCGGCCGATTTTTTCAATAGCTTCCAGGTCTTTGGACCGATTGACTCGAAATTTCCCCCAAACGTGCTCCTGTAGCGGCTGAACGAGACACAGCAGTCCCCGTTGGATTCGGGTGAAATTTGTATTTTTGGTGAATATTTTAGTCAGAGGGACAATCTTTCATGAGGCCTGGCTTAAGGCTGAGGCTAGGGTTAGGGTTAGGGTTAGGGTTAGTGATTGGCTGGACCGATTGACTCGAAATCGATCAGGCATGTCCTCCTCACCGGTGTAAGCAGGGTCGCCAGTTTTGGTTGGATTCCGGTGGAATTTGTATTTTACATGAATATTTTAAAGAAAAGGCCATTTTTCACCAAAAAATACCCCGCCGATTTATTTCAATAGCTTCCAGGTCTTTGGACCGATTGACTCGGAACTTCTCCCAGACGTGCTCCTATACTGGCTGAACGAGACACAGCAGTCCCCGCTGGATTCGGGTGGAATTTGTATTTTTGGTGAATATTTTAGTGAAAGGGGCCATTTTAAATGAGGCTGGCTTAAGGCTGCTGTTAGGGCTAGGGTTAGGGTTAAGGGGCTGGGGTTTCGGACCACGGTCGTCTTTTGACCGATTGACTCGAAATTGATCACGCATGTCCTCCTCACCGGTGGAATGAGGCTCGCCAGTTTTGGTTGGATTCTGGTGGAATTTGTATTTTACATGAATATTTTAAAGGAAAAGCGGCCATTTTTCATCAAAACCTCGGCCGATTTTTTCAATAGCTTCCAGGTCTTTGGACCGATTGACTCGAAATTTCCCCCAAACGTGCTCCTGTAGCGGCTGAACGAGACACAGCAGTCCCCGTTGGATTCGGGTGAAATTTGTATTTTTGGTGAATATTTTAGTCAGAGGGACAATCTTTCATGAGGCCTGGCTTAAGGCTGAGGCTAGGGTTAGGGTTAGGGTTAGGGTTAGTGATTGGCTGGACCGATTGACTCGAAATCGATCAGGCATGTCCTCCTCACCGGTGTAAGCAGGGTCGCCAGTTTTGGTTGGATTCCGGTGGAATTTGTATTTTACATGAATATTTTAAAGAAAAGGCCATTTTTCACGAAAAAATACCCCGCCGATTTATTTCAATAGCTTCCAGGTCTTTGGACCGATTGACTCGAAACTTCTCCCAGACGTGCTCCTATACTGGCTGAACGAGACACAGCAGTCCCCGTTGGATTCGGGTGGAATTTGTATTTTTGGTGAATATTTTAGTGAAAGGGGCCATTTTAAATGAGGCTGGCTTAAGGCTGCTGTTAGGGCTAGGGTTAGGGTTAAGGGGCTGGGGTTTCGGACCACGGTCGTCTTTTGACCGATTGACTCGAAATTGATCACGCATGTCCTCCTCACCGGTGGAATGAGGCTCGCCAGTTTTGGTTGGATTCTGGTGGAATTTGTATTTTACATGAATATTTTAAAGGAAAAGCGGCCATTTTTCATCAAAACCTCGGCCGATTTTTTCAATAGCTTCCAGGTCTTTGGACCGATTGACTCGAAATTTCCCCCAAACGTGCTCCTGTAGCGGCTGAACGAGACACAGCAGTCCCCGTTGGATTCGGGTGAAATTTGTATTTTTGGTGAATATTTTAGTCAGAGGGACAATCTTTCATGAGGCCTGGCTTAAGGCTGAGGCTAGGGTTAGGGTTAGGGTTAGGGTTAGTGATTGGCTGGACCGATTGACTCGAAATCGATCAGGCATGTCCTCCTCACCGGTGTAAGCAGGGTCGCCAGTTTTGGTTGGATTCCGGTGGAATTTGTATTTTACATGAATATTTTAAAGAAAAGGCCATTTTTCACCAAAAAATACCCCGCCGATTTATTTCAATAGCTTCCAGGTCTTTGGACCGATTGACTCGGAACTTCTCCCAGACGTGCTCCTATACTGGCTGAACGAGACACAGCAGTCCCCGCTGGATTCGGGTGGAATTTGTATTTTTGGTGAATATTTTAGTGAAAGGGGCCATTTTAAATGAGGCTGGCTTAAGGCTGCTGTTAGGGCTAGGGTTAGGGTTAAGGGGCTGGGGTTTCGGACCACGGTCGTCTTTTGACCGATTGACTCGAAATTGATCACGCATGTCCTCCTCACCGGTGGAATGAGGCTCGCCAGTTTTGGTTGGATTCTGGTGGAATTTGTATTTTACATGAATATTTTAAAGGAAAAGCGGCCATTTTTCATCAAAACCTCGGCCGATTTTTTCAATAGCTTCCAGGTCTTTGGACCGATTGACTCGAAATTTCCCCCAAACGTGCTCCTGTAGCGGCTGAACGAGACACAGCAGTCCCCGTTGGATTCGGGTGAAATTTGTATTTTTGGTGAATATTTTAGTCAGAGGGACAATCTTTCATGAGGCCTGGCTTAAGGCTGAGGCTAGGGTTAGGGTTAGGGTTAGGGTTAGTGATTGGCTGGACCGATTGACTCGAAATCGATCAGGCATGTCCTCCTCACCGGTGTAAGCAGGGTCGCCAGTTTTGGTTGGATTCCGGTGGAATTTGTATTTTACATGAATATTTTAAAGAAAAGGCCATTTTTCACGAAAAAATACCCCGCCGATTTATTTCAATAGCTTCCAGGTCTTTGGACCGATTGACTCGAAACTTCTCCCAGACGTGCTCCTATACTGGCTGAACGAGACACAGCAGTCCCCGTTGGATTCGGGTGGAATTTGTATTTTTGGTGAATATTTTAGTGAAAGGGGCCATTTTAAATGAGGCTGGCTTAAGGCTGCTGTTAGGGCTAGGGTTAGGGTTAAGGGGCTGGGGTTTCGGACCACGGTCGTCTTTTGACCGATTGACTCGAAATTGATCACGCATGTCCTCCTCACCGGTGGAATGAGGCTCGCCAGTTTTGGTTGGATTCTGGTGGAATTTGTATTTTACATGAATATTTTAAAGGAAAAGCGGCCATTTTTCATCAAAACCTCGGCCGATTTTTTCAATAGCTTCCAGGTCTTTGGACCGATTGACTCGAAATTTCCCCCAAACGTGCTCCTGTAGCGGCTGAACGAGACACAGCAGTCCCCGTTGGATTCGGGTGAAATTTGTATTTTTGGTGAATATTTTAGTCAGAGGGACAATCTTTCATGAGGCCTGGCTTAAGGCTGAGGCTAGGGTTAGGGTTAGGGTTAGGGTTAGTGATTGGCTGGACCGATTGACTCGAAATCGATCAGGCATGTCCTCCTCACCGGTGTAAGCAGGGTCGCCAGTTTTGGTTGGATTCCGGTGGAATTTGTATTTTACATGAATATTTTAAAGAAAAGGCCATTTTTCACCAAAAAATACCCCGCCGATTTATTTCAATAGCTTCCAGGTCTTTGGACCGATTGACTCGGAACTTCTCCCAGACGTGCTCCTATACTGGCTGAACGAGACACAGCAGTCCCCGCTGGATTCGGGTGGAATTTGTATTTTTGGTGAATATTTTAGTGAAAGGGGCCATTTTAAATGAGGCTGGCTTAAGGCTGCTGTTAGGGCTAGGGTTAGGGTTAAGGGGCTGGGGTTTCGGACCACGGTCGTCTTTTGACCGATTGACTCGAAATTGATCACGCATGTCCTCCTCACCGGTGGAATGAGGCTCGCCAGTTTTGGTTGGATTCTGGTGGAATTTGTATTTTACATGAATATTTTAAAGGAAAAGCGGCCATTTTTCATCAAAACCTCGGCCGATTTTTTCAATAGCTTCCAGGTCTTTGGACCGATTGACTCGAAATTTCCCCCAAACGTGCTCCTGTAGCGGCTGAACGAGACACAGCAGTCCCCGTTGGATTCGGGTGAAATTTGTATTTTTGGTGAATATTTTAGTCAGAGGGACAATCTTTCATGAGGCCTGGCTTAAGGCTGAGGCTAGGGTTAGGGTTAGGGTTAGGGTTAGTGATTGGCTGGACCGATTGACTCGAAATCGATCAGGCATGTCCTCCTCACCGGTGTAAGCAGGGTCGCCAGTTTTGGTTGGATTCCGGTGGAATTTGTATTTTACATGAATATTTTAAAGAAAAGGCCATTTTTCACGAAAAAATACCCCGCCGATTTATTTCAATAGCTTCCAGGTCTTTGGACCGATTGACTCGAAACTTCTCCCAGACGTGCTCCTATACTGGCTGAACGAGACACAGCAGTCCCCGTTGGATTCGGGTGGAATTTGTATTTTTGGTGAATATTTTAGTGAAAGGGGCCATTTTAAATGAGGCTGGCTTAAGGCTGCTGTTAGGGCTAGGGTTAGGGTTAAGGGGCTGGGGTTTCGGACCACGGTCGTCTTTTGACCGATTGACTCGAAATTGATCACGCATGTCCTCCTCACCGGTGGAATGAGGCTCGCCAGTTTTGGTTGGATTCTGGTGGAATTTGTATTTTACATGAATATTTTAAAGGAAAAGCGGCCATTTTTCATCAAAACCTCGGCCGATTTTTTCAATAGCTTCCAGGTCTTTGGACCGATTGACTCGAAATTTCCCCCAAACGTGCTCCTGTAGCGGCTGAACGAGACACAGCAGTCCCCGTTGGATTCGGGTGAAATTTGTATTTTTGGTGAATATTTTAGTCAGAGGGACAATCTTTCATGAGGCCTGGCTTAAGGCTGAGGCTAGGGTTAGGGTTAGGGTTAGGGTTAGTGATTGGCTGGACCGATTGACTCGAAATCGATCAGGCATGTCCTCCTCACCGGTGTAAGCAGGGTCGCCAGTTTTGGTTGGATTCCGGTGGAATTTGTATTTTACATGAATATTTTAAAGAAAAGGCCATTTTTCACCAAAAAATACCCCGCCGATTTATTTCAATAGCTTCCAGGTCTTTGGACCGATTGACTCGAAACTTCTCCCAGACGTGCTCCTATACTGGCTGAACGAGACACAGCAGTCCCCGCTGGATTCGGGTGGAATTTGTATTTTTGGTGAATATTTTAGTGAAAGGGGCCATTTTAAATGAGGCTGGCTTAAGGCTGCTGTTAGGGCTAGGGTTAGGGTTAAGGGGCTGGGGTTTCGGACCACGGTCGTCTTTTGACCGATTGACTCGAAATTGATCACGCATGTCCTCCTCACCGGTGGAATGAGGCTCGCCAGTTTTGGTTGGATTCTGGTGGAATTTGTATTTTACATGAATATTTTAAAGGAAAAGCGGCCATTTTTCATCAAAACCTCGGCCGATTTTTTCAATAGCTTCCAGGTCTTTGGACCGATTGACTCGAAATTTCCCCCAAACGTGCTCCTGTAGCGGCTGAACGAGACACAGCAGTCCCCGTTGGATTCGGGTGAAATTTGTATTTTTGGTGAATATTTTAGTCAGAGGGACAATCTTTCATGAGGCCTGGCTTAAGGCTGAGGCTAGGGTTAGGGTTAGGGTTAGGGTTAGTGATTGGCTGGACCGATTGACTCGAAATCGATCAGGCATGTCCTCCTCACCGGTGTAAGCAGGGTCGCCAGTTTTGGTTGGATTCCGGTGGAATTTGTATTTTACATGAATATTTTAAAGAAAAGGCCATTTTTCACGAAAAAATACCCCGCCGATTTATTTCAATAGCTTCCAGGTCTTTGGACCGATTGACTCGAAACTTCTCCCAGACGTGCTCCTATACTGGCTGAACGAGACACAGCAGTCCCCGTTGGATTCGGGTGGAATTTGTATTTTTGGTGAATATTTTAGTGAAAGGGGCCATTTTAAATGAGGCTGGCTTAAGGCTGCTGTTAGGGCTAGGGTTAGGGTTAAGGGGCTGGGGTTTCGGACCACGGTCGTCTTTTGACCGATTGACTCGAAATTGATCACGCATGTCCTCCTCACCGGTGGAATGAGGCTCGCCAGTTTTGGTTGGATTCTGGTGGAATTTGTATTTTACATGAATATTTTAAAGGAAAAGCGGCCATTTTTCATCAAAACCTCGGCCGATTTTTTCAATAGCTTCCAGGTCTTTGGACCGATTGACTCGAAATTTCCCCCAAACGTGCTCCTGTAGCGGCTGAACGAGACACAGCAGTCCCCGTTGGATTCGGGTGAAATTTGTATTTTTGGTGAATATTTTAGTCAGAGGGACAATCTTTCATGAGGCCTGGCTTAAGGCTGAGGCTAGGGTTAGGGTTAGGGTTAGGGTTAGTGATTGGCTGGACCGATTGACTCGAAATCGATCAGGCATGTCCTCCTCACCGGTGTAAGCAGGGTCGCCAGTTTTGGTTGGATTCCGGTGGAATTTGTATTTTACATGAATATTTTAAAGAAAAGGCCATTTTTCACCAAAAAATACCCCGCCGATTTATTTCAATAGCTTCCAGGTCTTTGGACCGATTGACTCGGAACTTCTCCCAGACGTGCTCCTATACTGGCTGAACGAGACACAGCAGTCCCCGCTGGATTCGGGTGGAATTTGTATTTTTGGTGAATATTTTAGTGAAAGGGGCCATTTTAAATGAGGCTGGCTTAAGGCTGCTGTTAGGGCTAGGGTTAGGGTTAAGGGGCTGGGGTTTCGGACCACGGTCGTCTTTTGACCGATTGACTCGAAATTGATCACGCATGTCCTCCTCACCGGTGGAATGAGGCTCGCCAGTTTTGGTTGGATTCTGGTGGAATTTGTATTTTACATGAATATTTTAAAGGAAAAGCGGCCATTTTTCATCAAAACCTCGGCCGATTTTTTCAATAGCTTCCAGGTCTTTGGACCGATTGACTCGAAATTTCCCCCAAACGTGCTCCTGTAGCGGCTGAACGAGACACAGCAGTCCCCGTTGGATTCGGGTGAAATTTGTATTTTTGGTGAATATTTTAGTCAGAGGGACAATCTTTCATGAGGCCTGGCTTAAGGCTGAGGCTAGGGTTAGGGTTAGGGTTAGGGTTAGTGATTGGCTGGACCGATTGACTCGAAATCGATCAGGCATGTCCTCCTCACCGGTGTAAGCAGGGTCGCCAGTTTTGGTTGGATTCCGGTGGAATTTGTATTTTACATGAATATTTTAAAGAAAAGGCCATTTTTCACGAAAAAATACCCCGCCGATTTATTTCAATAGCTTCCAGGTCTTTGGACCGATTGACTCGAAACTTCTCCCAGACGTGCTCCTATACTGGCTGAACGAGACACAGCAGTCCCCGTTGGATTCGGGTGGAATTTGTATTTTTGGTGAATATTTTAGTGAAAGGGGCCATTTTAAATGAGGCTGGCTTAAGGCTGCTGTTAGGGCTAGGGTTAGGGTTAAGGGGCTGGGGTTTCGGACCACGGTCGTCTTTTGACCGATTGACTCGAAATTGATCACGCATGTCCTCCTCACCGGTGGAATGAGGCTCGCCAGTTTTGGTTGGATTCTGGTGGAATTTGTATTTTACATGAATATTTTAAAGGAAAAGCGGCCATTTTTCATCAAAACCTCGGCCGATTTTTTCAATAGCTTCCAGGTCTTTGGACCGATTGACTCGAAATTTCCCCCAAACGTGCTCCTGTAGCGGCTGAACGAGACACAGCAGTCCCCGTTGGATTCGGGTGAAATTTGTATTTTTGGTGAATATTTTAGTCAGAGGGACAATCTTTCATGAGGCCTGGCTTAAGGCTGAGGCTAGGGTTAGGGTTAGGGTTAGGGTTAGTGATTGGCTGGACCGATTGACTCGAAATCGATCAGGCATGTCCTCCTCACCGGTGTAAGCAGGGTCGCCAGTTTTGGTTGGATTCCGGTGGAATTTGTATTTTACATGAATATTTTAAAGAAAAGGCCATTTTTCACCAAAAAATACCCCGCCGATTTATTTCAATAGCTTCCAGGTCTTTGGACCGATTGACTCGGAACTTCTCCCAGACGTGCTCCTATACTGGCTGAACGAGACACAGCAGTCCCCGCTGGATTCGGGTGGAATTTGTATTTTTGGTGAATATTTTAGTGAAAGGGGCCATTTTAAATGAGGCTGGCTTAAGGCTGCTGTTAGGGCTAGGGTTAGGGTTAAGGGGCTGGGGTTTCGGACCACGGTCGTCTTTTGACCGATTGACTCGAAATTGATCACGCATGTCCTCCTCACCGGTGGAATGAGGCTCGCCAGTTTTGGTTGGATTCTGGTGGAATTTGTATTTTACATGAATATTTTAAAGGAAAAGCGGCCATTTTTCATCAAAACCTCGGCCGATTTTTTCAATAGCTTCCAGGTCTTTGGACCGATTGACTCGAAATTTCCCCCAAACGTGCTCCTGTAGCGGCTGAACGAGACACAGCAGTCCCCGTTGGATTCGGGTGAAATTTGTATTTTTGGTGAATATTTTAGTCAGAGGGACAATCTTTCATGAGGCCTGGCTTAAGGCTGAGGCTAGGGTTAGGGTTAGGGTTAGGGTTAGTGATTGGCTGGACCGATTGACTCGAAATCGATCAGGCATGTCCTCCTCACCGGTGTAAGCAGGGTCGCCAGTTTTGGTTGGATTCCGGTGGAATTTGTATTTTACATGAATATTTTAAAGAAAAGGCCATTTTTCACGAAAAAATACCCCGCCGATTTATTTCAATAGCTTCCAGGTCTTTGGACCGATTGACTCGAAACTTCTCCCAGACGTGCTCCTATACTGGCTGAACGAGACACAGCAGTCCCCGTTGGATTCGGGTGGAATTTGTATTTTTGGTGAATATTTTAGTGAAAGGGGCCATTTTAAATGAGGCTGGCTTAAGGCTGCTGTTAGGGCTAGGGTTAGGGTTAAGGGGCTGGGGTTTCGGACCACGGTCGTCTTTTGACCGATTGACTCGAAATTGATCACGCATGTCCTCCTCACCGGTGGAATGAGGCTCGCCAGTTTTGGTTGGATTCTGGTGGAATTTGTATTTTACATGAATATTTTAAAGGAAAAGCGGCCATTTTTCATCAAAACCTCGGCCGATTTTTTCAATAGCTTCCAGGTCTTTGGACCGATTGACTCGAAATTTCCCCCAAACGTGCTCCTGTAGCGGCTGAACGAGACACAGCAGTCCCCGTTGGATTCGGGTGAAATTTGTATTTTTGGTGAATATTTTAGTCAGAGGGACAATCTTTCATGAGGCCTGGCTTAAGGCTGAGGCTAGGGTTAGGGTTAGGGTTAGGGTTAGTGATTGGCTGGACCGATTGACTCGAAATCGATCAGGCATGTCCTCCTCACCGGTGTAAGCAGGGTCGCCAGTTTTGGTTGGATTCCGGTGGAATTTGTATTTTACATGAATATTTTAAAGAAAAGGCAATTTTTCACCAAAAAATACCCCGCCGATTTATTTCAATAGCTTCCAGGTCTTTGGACCGATTGACTCGAAACTTCTCCCAGACGTGCTCCTATACTGGCTGAACGAGACACAGCAGTCCCCGTTGGATTCGGGTGGAATTTGTATTTTTGGTGAATATTTTAGTGAAAGGGGCCATTTTAAATGAGGCTGGCTTAAGGCTGCTGTTAGGGCTAGGGTTAGGGTTAAGGGGCTGGGGTTTCGGACCACGGCCGTCTTTTGACCGATTGACTCGAAATTGATCACGCATGTCCTCCTCACCGGTGGAATGAGGCTCGCCAGTTTTGGTTGGATTCTGGTGGAATTTGTATTTTACATGAATATTTTAAAGGAAAAGCGGCCATTTTTCATCAAAACCTCGGCCGATTTTTTCAATAGCTTCCAGGTCTTTGGACCGATTGACTCGAAATTTCCCCCAAACGTGCTCCTGTAGCGGCTGAACGAGACACAGCAGTCCCCGTTGGATTCGGGTGAAATTTGCATTTTTGGTGAATATTTTAGTCAGAGGGACAATCTTTCATGAGGCCTGGCTTAAGGCTGAGGCTAGGGTTAGGGTTAGGGTTAGGGTTAGTGATTGGCTGGACCGATTGACTCGAAATCGATCAGGCATGTCCTCCTCACCGGTGTAAGCAGGGTCGCCAGTTTTGGTTGGATTCCGGTGGAATTTGTATTTTACATGAATATTTTAAAGAAAAGGCCATTTTTCACCAAAAAATACCCCGCCGATTTATTTCAATAGCTTCCAGGTCTTTGGACCGATTGACTCGAAACTTCTCCCAGACGTGCTCCTATACTGGCTGAACGAGACACAGCAGTCCCCGCTGGATTCGGGTGGAATTTGTATTTTTGGTGAATATTTTAGTGAAAGGGGCCATTTTAAATGAGGCTGGCTTAAGGCTGCTGTTAGGGCTAGGGTTAGGGTTAAGGGGCTGGGGTTTCGGACCACGGTCGTCTTTTGACCGATTGACTCGAAATTGATCACGCATGTCCTCCTCACCGGTGGAATGAGGCTCGCCAGTTTTGGTTGGATTCTGGTGGAATTTGTATTTTACATGAATATTTTAAAGGAAAAGCGGCCATTTTTCATCAAAACCTCGGCCGATTTTTTCAATAGCTTCCAGGTCTTTGGACCGATTGACTCGAAATTTCCCCCAAACGTGCTCCTGTAGCGGCTGAACGAGACACAGCAGTCCCCGTTGGATTCGGGTGAAATTTGTATTTTTGGTGAATATTTTAGTCAGAGGGACAATCTTTCATGAGGCCTGGCTTAAGGCTGAGGCTAGGGTTAGGGTTAGGGTTAGGGTTAGTGATTGGCTGGACCGATTGACTCGAAATCGATCAGGCATGTCCTCCTCACCGGTGTAAGCAGGGTCGCCAGTTTTGGTTGGATTCCGGTGGAATTTGTATTTTACATGAATATTTTAAAGAAAAGGCAATTTTTCACCAAAAAATACCCCGCCGATTTATTTCAATAGCTTCCAGGTCTTTGGACCGATTGACTCGAAACTTCTCCCAGACGTGCTCCTATACTGGCTGAACGAGACACAGCAGTCCCCGTTGGATTCGGGTGGAATTTGTATTTTTGGTGAATATTTTAGTGAAAGGGGCCATTTTAAATGAGGCTGGCTTAAGGCTGCTGTTAGGGCTAGGGTTAGGGTTAAGGGGCTGGGGTTTCGGACCACGGCCGTCTTTTGACCGATTGACTCGAAATTGATCACGCATGTCCTCCTCACCGGTGGAATGAGGCTCGCCAGTTTTGGTTGGATTCTGGTGGAATTTGTATTTTACATGAATATTTTAAAGAAAAGGCCATTTTTCACCAAAAAATACCCCGCCGATTTATTTCAATAGCTTCCAGGTCTTTGGACCGATTGACTCGAAACTTCTCCCAGACGTGCTCCTATACTGGCTGAACGAGACACAGCAGTCCCCGTTGGATTCGGGTGGAATTTGTATTTTTGGTGAATATTTTAGTGAAAGGGGCCATTTTAAATGAGGCTGGCTTAAGGCTGCTGTTAGGGCTAGGGTTAGGGTTAAGGGGCTGGGGTTTCGGACCACGGTCGTCTTTTGACCGATTGACTCGAAATTGATCACGCATGTCCTCCTCACCGGTGGAATGAGGCTCGCCAGTTTTGGTTGGATTCTGGTGGAATTTGTATTTTACATGAATATTTTAAAGGAAAAGCGGCCATTTTTCATCAAAACCTCGGCCGATTTTTTCAATAGCTTCCAGGTCTTTGGACCGATTGACTCGAAATTTCCCCCAAACGTGCTCCTGTAGCGGCTGAACGAGACACAGCAGTCCCCGTTGGATTCGGGTGAAATTTGTATTTTTGGTGAATATTTTAGTCAGAGGGACAATCTTTCATGAGGCCTGGCTTAAGGCTGAGGCTAGGGTTAGGGTTAGGGTTAGGGTTAGTGATTGGCTGGACCGATTGACTCGAAATCGATCAGGCATGTCCTCCTCACCGGTGTAAGCAGGGTCGCCAGTTTTGGTTGGATTCCGGTGGAATTTGTATTTTACATGAATATTTTAAAGAAAAGGCCATTTTTCACCAAAAAATACCCCGCCGATTTATTTCAATAGCTTCCAGGTCTTTGGACCGATTGACTCGAAACTTCTCCCAGACGTGCTCCTATACTGGCTGAACGAGACACAGCAGTCCCCGCTGGATTCGGGTGGAATTTGTATTTTTGGTGAATATTTTAGTGAAAGGGGCCATTTTAAATGAGGCTGGCTTAAGGCTGCTGTTAGGGCTAGGGTTAGGGTTAAGGAGCTGGGGTTTCGGACCACGGTCGTCTTTTGACCGATTGACTCGAAATTGATCACGCATGTCCTCCTCACCGGTGGAATGAGGCTCGCCAGTTTTGGTTGGATTCTGGTGGAATTTGTATTTTACATGAATATTTTAAAGAAAAGGCCATTTTTCACCAAAAAATACCCCGCCGATTTATTTCAATAGCTTCCAGGTCTTTGGACCGATTGACTCGAAACTTCTCCCAGACGTGCTCCTATACTGGCTGAACGAGACACAGCAGTCCCCGTTGGATTCGGGTGGAATTTGTATTTTTGGTGAATATTTTAGTGAAAGGGGCCATTTTAAATGAGGCTGGCTTAAGGCTGCTGTTAGGGCTAGGGTTAGGGTTAAGGGGCTGGGGTTTCGGACCACGGTCGTCTTTTGACCGATTGACTCGAAATTGATCACGCATGTCCTCCTCACCGGTGGAATGAGGCTCGCCAGTTTTGGTTGGATTCTGGTGGAATTTGTATTTTACATGAATATTTTAAAGGAAAAGCGGCCATTTTTCATCAAAACCTCGGCCGATTTTTTCAATAGCTTCCAGGTCTTTGGACCGATTGACTCGAAATTTCCCCCAAACGTGCTCCTGTAGCGGCTGAACGAGACACAGCAGTCCCCGTTGGATTCGGGTGAAATTTGTATTTTTGGTGAATATTTTAGTCAGAGGGACAATCTTTCATGAGGCCTGGCTTAAGGCTGAGGCTAGGGTTAGGGTTAGGGTTAGGGTTAGTGATTGGCTGGACCGATTGACTCGAAATCGATCAGGCATGTCCTCCTCACCGGTGTAAGCAGGGTCGCCAGTTTTGGTTGGATTCCGGTGGAATTTGTATTTTACATGAATATTTTAAAGAAAAGGCCATTTTTCACCAAAAAATACCCCGCCGATTTATTTCAATAGCTTCCAGGTCTTTGGACCGATTGACTCGAAACTTCTCCCAGACGTGCTCCTATACTGGCTGAACGAGACACAGCAGTCCCCGCTGGATTCGGGTGGAATTTGTATTTTTGGTGAATATTTTAGTGAAAGGGGCCATTTTAAATGAGGCTGGCTTAAGGCTGCTGTTAGGGCTAGGGTTAGGGTTAAGGAGCTGGGGTTTCGGACCACGGTCGTCTTTTGACCGATTGACTCGAAATTGATCACGCATGTCCTCCTCACCGGTGGAATGAGGCTCGCCAGTTTTGGTTGGATTCTGGTGGAATTTGTATTTTACATGAATATTTTAAAGGAAAAGCGGCCATTTTTCATCAAAACCTCGGCCGATTTTTTCAATAGCTTCCAGGTCTTTGGACCGATTGACTCGAAATTTCCCCCAAACGTGCTCCTGTAGCGGCTGAACGAGACACAGCAGTCCCCGTTGGATTCGGGTGAAATTTGTATTTTTGGTGAATATTTTAGTCAGAGGGACAATCTTTCATGAGGCCTGGCTTAAGGCTGAGGCTAGGGTTAGGGTTAGGGTTAGGGTTAGTGATTGGCTGGACCGATTGACTCGAAATCGATCAGGCATGTCCTCCTCACCGGTGTAAGCAGGGTCGCCAGTTTTGGTTGGATTCCGGTGGAATTTGTATTTTACATGAATATTTTAAAGAAAAGGCCATTTTTCACGAAAAAATACCCCGCCGATTTATTTCAATAGCTTCCAGGTCTTTGGACCGATTGACTCGAAACTTCTCCCAGACGTGCTCCTATACTGGCTGAACGAGACACAGCAGTCCCCGTTGGATTCGGGTGGAATTTGTATTTTTGGTGAATATTTTAGTGAAAGGGGCCATTTTAAATGAGGCTGGCTTAAGGCTGCTGTTAGGGCTAGGGTTAGGGTTAAGGGGCTGGGGTTTCGGACCACGGTCGTCTTTTGACCGATTGACTCGAAATTGATCACGCATGTCCTCCTCACCGGTGGAATGAGGCTCGCCAGTTTTGGTTGGATTCTGGTGGAATTTGTATTTTACATGAATATTTTAAAGGAAAAGCGGCCATTTTTCATCAAAACCTCGGCCGATTTTTTCAATAGCTTCCAGGTCTTTGGACCGATTGACTCGAAATTTCCCCCAAACGTGCTCCTGTAGCGGCTGAACGAGACACAGCAGTCCCCGTTGGATTCGGGTGAAATTTGTATTTTTGGTGAATATTTTAGTCAGAGGGACAATCTTTCATGAGGCCTGGCTTAAGGCTGAGGCTAGGGTTAGGGTTAGGGTTAGGGTTAGTGATTGGCTGGACCGATTGACTCGAAATCGATCAGGCATGTCCTCCTCACCGGTGTAAGCAGGGTCGCCAGTTTTGGTTGGATTCCGGTGGAATTTGTATTTTACATGAATATTTTAAAGAAAAGGCCATTTTTCACGAAAAAATACCCCGCCGATTTATTTCAATAGCTTCCAGGTCTTTGGACCGATTGACTCGAAACTTCTCCCAGACGTGCTCCTATACTGGCTGAACGAGACACAGCAGTCCCCGTTGGATTCGGGTGGAATTTGTATTTTTGGTGAATATTTTAGTGAAAGGGGCCATTTTAAATGAGGCTGGCTTAAGGCTGCTGTTAGGGCTAGGGTTAGGGTTAAGGGGCTGGGGTTTCGGACCACGGTCGTCTTTTGACCGATTGACTCGAAATTGATCACGCATGTCCTCCTCACCGGTGGAATGAGGCTCGCCAGTTTTGGTTGGATTCTGGTGGAATTTGTATTTTACATGAATATTTTAAAGGAAAAGCGGCCATTTTTCATCAAAACCTCGGCCGATTTTTTCAATAGCTTCCAGGTCTTTGGACCGATTGACTCGAAATTTCCCCCAAACGTGCTCCTGTAGCGGCTGAACGAGACACAGCAGTCCCCGTTGGATTCGGGTGAAATTTGTATTTTTGGTGAATATTTTAGTCAGAGGGACAATCTTTCATGAGGCCTGGCTTAAGGCTGAGGCTAGGGTTAGAGTTAGGGTTAGGGTTAGTGATTGGCTGGACCGATTGACTCGAAATCGATCAGGCATGTCCTCCTCACCGGTGTAAGCAGGGTCGCCAGTTTTGGTTGGATTCCGGTGGAATTTGTATTTTACATGAATATTTTAAAGAAAAGGCCATTTTTCACCAAAAAATACCCCGCCGATTTATTTCAATAGCTTCCAGGTCTTTGGACCGATTGACTCGGAACTTCTCCCAGACGTGCTCCTATACTGGCTGAACGAGACACAGCAGTCCCCGCTGGATTCGGGTGGAATTTGTATTTTTGGTGAATATTTTAGTGAAAGGGGCCATTTTAAATGAGGCTGGCTTAAGGCTGCTGTTAGGGCTAGGGTTAGGGTTAAGGGGCTGGGGTTTCGGACCACGGTCGTCTTTTGACCGATTGACTCGAAATTGATCACGCATGTCCTCCTCACCGGTGGAATGAGGCTCGCCAGTTTTGGTTGGATTCTGGTGGAATTTGTATTTTACATGAATATTTTAAAGGAAAAGCGGCCATTTTTCATCAAAACCTCGGCCGATTTTTTCAATAGCTTCCAGGTCTTTGGACCGATTGACTCGAAATTTCCCCCAAACGTGCTCCTGTAGCGGCTGAACGAGACACAGCAGTCCCCGTTGGATTCGGGTGAAATTTGTATTTTTGGTGAATATTTTAGTCAGAGGGACAATCTTTCATGAGGCCTGGCTTAAGGCTGAGGCTAGGGTTAGGGTTAGGGTTAGGGTTAGTGATTGGCTGGACCGATTGACTCGAAATCGATCAGGCATGTCCTCCTCACCGGTGTAAGCAGGGTCGCCAGTTTTGGTTGGATTCCGGTGGAATTTGTATTTTACATGAATATTTTAAAGAAAAGGCCATTTTTCACGAAAAAATACCCCGCCGATTTATTTCAATAGCTTCCAGGTCTTTGGACCGATTGACTCGAAACTTCTCCCAGACGTGCTCCTATACTGGCTGAACGAGACACAGCAGTCCCCGTTGGATTCGGGTGGAATTTGTATTTTTGGTGAATATTTTAGTGAAAGGGGCCATTTTAAATGAGGCTGGCTTAAGGCTGCTGTTAGGGCTAGGGTTAGGGTTAAGGGGCTGGGGTTTCGGACCACGGTCGTCTTTTGACCGATTGACTCGAAATTGATCACGCATGTCCTCCTCACCGGTGGAATGAGTCTCGCCAGTTTTGGTTGGATTCTGGTGGAATTTGTATTTTACATGAATATTTTAAAGGAAAAGCGGCCATTTTTCATCAAAACCTCGGCCGATTTTTTCAATAGCTTCCAGGTCTTTGGACCGATTGACTCGAAATTTCCCCCAAACGTGCTCCTGTAGCGGCTGAACGAGACACAGCAGTCCCCGTTGGATTCGGGTGAAATTTGTATTTTTGGTGAATATTTTAGTCAGAGGGACAATCTTTCATGAGGCCTGGCTTAAGGCTGAGGCTAGGGTTAGGGTTAGGGTTAGGGTTAGTGATTGGCTGGACCGATTGACTCGAAATCGATCAGGCATGTCCTCCTCACCGGTGTAAGCAGGGTCGCCAGTTTTGGTTGGATTCCGGTGGAATTTGTATTTTACATGAATATTTTAAAGAAAAGGCCATTTTTCACGAAAAAATACCCCGCCGATTTATTTCAATAGCTTCCAGGTCTTTGGACCGATTGACTCGAAACTTCTCCCAGACGTGCTCCTATACTGGCTGAACGAGACACAGCAGTCCCCGTTGGATTCGGGTGGAATTTGTATTTTTGGTGAATATTTTAGTGAAAGGGGCCATTTTAAATGAGGCTGGCTTAAGGCTGCTGTTAGGGCTAGGGTTAGGGTTAAGGGGCTGGGGTTTCGGACCACGGTCGTCTTTTGACCGATTGACTCGAAATTGATCACGCATGTCCTCCTCACCGGTGGAATGAGTCTCGCCAGTTTTGGTTGGATTCTGGTGGAATTTGTATTTTACATGAATATTTTAAAGGAAAAGCGGCCATTTTTCATCAAAACCTCGGCCGATTTTTTCAATAGCTTCCAGGTCTTTGGACCGATTGACTCGAAATTTCCCCCAAACGTGCTCCTGTAGCGGCTGAACGAGACACAGCAGTCCCCGTTGGATTCGGGTGAAATTTGTATTTTTGGTGAATATTTTAGTCAGAGGGACAATCTTTCATGAGGCCTGGCTTAAGGCTGAGGCTAGGGTTAGGGTTAGGGTTAGGGTTAGTGATTGGCTGGACCGATTGACTCGAAATCGATCAGGCATGTCCTCCTCACCGGTGTAAGCAGGGTCGCCAGTTTTGGTTGGATTCCGGTGGAATTTGTATTTTACATGAATATTTTAAAGAAAAGGCAATTTTTCACCAAAAAATACCCCGCCGATTTATTTCAATAGCTTCCAGGTCTTTGGACCGATTGACTCGAAACTTCTCCCAGACGTGCTCCTATACTGGCTGAACGAGACACAGCAGTCCCCGTTGGATTCGGGTGGAATTTGTATTTTTGGTGAATATTTTAGTGAAAGGGGCCATTTTAAATGAGGCTGGCTTAAGGCTGCTGTTAGGGCTAGGGTTAGGGTTAAGGGGCTGGGGTTTCGGACCACGGCCGTCTTTTGACCGATTGACTCGAAATTGATCACGCATGTCCTCCTCACCGGTGGAATGAGGCTCGCCAGTTTTGGTTGGATTCTGGTGGAATTTGTATTTTACATGAATATTTTAAAGGAAAAGCGGCCATTTTTCATCAAAACCTCGGCCGATTTTTTCAATAGCTTCCAGGTCTTTGGACCGATTGACTCGAAATTTCCCCCAAACGTGCTCCTGTAGCGGCTGAACGAGACACAGCAGTCCCCGTTGGATTCGGGTGAAATTTGCATTTTTGGTGAATATTTTAGTCAGAGGGACAATCTTTCATGAGGCCTGGCTTAAGGCTGAGGCTAGGGTTAGGGTTAGGGTTAGGGTTAGTGATTGGCTGGACCGATTGACTCGAAATCGATCAGGCATGTCCTCCTCACCGGTGTAAGCAGGGTCGCCAGTTTTGGTTGGATTCCGGTGGAATTTGTATTTTACATGAATATTTTAAAGAAAAGGCCATTTTTCACCAAAAAATACCCCGCCGATTTATTTCAATAGCTTCCAGGTCTTTGGACCGATTGACTCGAAACTTCTCCCAGACGTGCTCCTATACTGGCTGAACGAGACACAGCAGTCCCCGTTGGATTCGGGTGGAATTTGTATTTTTGGTGAATATTTTAGTGAAAGGGGCCATTTTAAATGAGGCTGGCTTAAGGCTGCTGTTAGGGCTAGGGTTAGGGTTAAGGGGCTGGGGTTTCGGACCACGGTCGTCTTTTGACCGATTGACTCGAAATTGATCACGCATGTCCTCCTCACCGGTGGAATGAGTCTCGCCAGTTTTGGTTGGATTCTGGTGGAATTTGTATTTTACATGAATATTTTAAAGGAAAAGCGGCCATTTTTCATCAAAACCTCGGCCGATTTTTTCAATAGCTTCCAGGTCTTTGGACCGATTGACTCGAAATTTCCCCCAAACGTGCTCCTGTAGCGGCTGAACGAGACACAGCAGTCCCCGTTGGATTCGGGTGAAATTTGTATTTTTGGTGAATATTTTAGTCAGAGGGACAATCTTTCATGAGGCCTGGCTTAAGGCTGAGGCTAGGGTTAGGGTTAGGGTTAGGGTTAGTGATTGGCTGGACCGATTGACTCGAAATCGATCAGGCATGTCCTCCTCACCGGTGTAAGCAGGGTCGCCAGTTTTGGTTGGATTCCGGTGGAATTTGTATTTTACATGAATATTTTAAAGAAAAGGCAATTTTTCACCAAAAAATACCCCGCCGATTTATTTCAATAGCTTCCAGGTCTTTGGACCGATTGACTCGAAACTTCTCCCAGACGTGCTCCTATACTGGCTGAACGAGACACAGCAGTCCCCGTTGGATTCGGGTGGAATTTGTATTTTTGGTGAATATTTTAGTGAAAGGGGCCATTTTAAATGAGGCTGGCTTAAGGCTGCTGTTAGGGCTAGGGTTAGGGTTAAGGGGCTGGGGTTTCGGACCACGGTCGTCTTTTGACCGATTGACTCGAAATTGATCACGCATGTCCTCCTCACCGGTGGAATGAGGCTCGCCAGTTTTGGTTGGATTCTGGTGGAATTTGTATTTTACATGAATATTTTAAAGGAAAAGCGGCCATTTTTCATCAAAACCTCGGCCGATTTTTTCAATAGCTTCCAGGTCTTTGGACCGATTGACTCGAAATTTCCCCCAAACGTGCTCCTGTAGCGGCTGAACGAGACACAGCAGTCCCCGTTGGATTCGGGTGAAATTTGTATTTTTGGTGAATATTTTAGTCAGAGGGACAATCTTTCATGAGGCCTGGCTTAAGGCTGAGGCTAGGGTTAGGGTTAGGGTTAGGGTTAGTGATTGGCTGGACCGATTGACTCGAAATCGATCAGGCATGTCCTCCTCACCGGTGTAAGCAGGGTCGCCAGTTTTGGTTGGATTCCGGTGGAATTTGTATTTTACATGAATATTTTAAAGAAAAGGCCATTTTTCACGAAAAAATACCCCGCCGATTTATTTCAATAGCTTCCAGGTCTTTGGACCGATTGACTCGAAACTTCTCCCAGACGTGCTTCTATACTGGCTGAACGAGACACAGCAGTCCCCGTTGGATTCGGGTGGAATTTGTATTTTTGGTGAATATTTTAGTGAAAGGGGCCATTTTAAATGAGGCTGGCTTAAGGCTGCTGTTAGGGCTAGGGTTAGGGTTAAGGGGCTGGGGTTTCGGACCACGGTCGTCTTTTGACCGATTGACTCGAAATTGATCACGCATGTCCTCCTCACCGGTGGAATGAGGCTCGCCAGTTTTGGTTGGATTCTGGTGGAATTTGTATTTTACATGAATATTTTAAAGGAAAAGCGGCCATTTTTCATCAAAACCTCGGCCGATTTTTTCAATAGCTTCCAGGTCTTTGGACCGATTGACTCGAAACTTCTCCCAGACGTGCTCCTATAGCGGCTGAACGAGACACAGCAGTCCCCGTTGGATTCGGGTGAAATTTGTATTTTTGGTGAATATTTTAGTCAGAGGGACAATCTTTCATGAGGCCTGGCTTAAGGCTGAGGCTAGGGTTAGGGTTAGGGTTAGGGTTAGTGATTGGCTGGACCGATTGACTCGAAATCGATCAGGCATGTCCTCCTCACCGGTGTAAGCAGGGTCGCCAGTTTTGGTTGGATTCCGGTGGAATTTGTATTTTACATGAATATTTTAAAGAAAAGGCCATTTTTCACGAAAAAATACCCCGCCGATTTATTTCAATAGCTTCCAGGTCTTTGGACCGATTGACTCGAAACTTCTCCCAGACGTGCTCCTATACTGGCTGAACGAGACACAGCAGTCCCCGTTGGATTCGGGTGGAATTTGTATTTTTGGTGAATATTTTAGTGAAAGGGGCCATTTTAAATGAGGCTGGCTTAAGGCTGCTGTTAGGGCTAGGGTTAGGGTTAAGGGGCTGGGGTTTCGGACCACGGTCGTCTTTTGACCGATTGACTCGAAATTGATCACGCATGTCCTCCTCACCGGTGGAATGAGGCTCGCCAGTTTTGGTTGGATTCTGGTGGAATTTGTATTTTACATGAATATTTTAAAGGAAAAGCGGCCATTTTTCATCAAAACCTCGGCCGATTTTTTCAATAGCTTCCAGGTCTTTGGACCGATTGACTCGAAATTTCCCCCAAACGTGCTCCTGTAGCGGCTGAACGAGACACAGCAGTCCCCGTTGGATTCGGGTGAAATTTGTATTTTTGGTGAATATTTTAGTCAGAGGGACAATCTTTCATGAGGCCTGGCTTAAGGCTGAGGCTAGGGTTAGGGTTAGGGTTAGGGTTAGTGATTGGCTGGACCGATTGACTCGAAATCGATCAGGCATGTCCTCCTCACCGGTGTAAGCAGGGTCGCCAGTTTTGGTTGGATTCCGGTGGAATTTGTATTTTACATGAATATTTTAAAGAAAAGGCCATTTTTCACGAAAAAATACCCCGCCGATTTATTTCAATAGCTTCCAGGTCTTTGGACCGATTGACTCGAAACTTCTCCCAGACGTGCTCCTATACTGGCTGAACGAGACACAGCAGTCCCCGTTGGATTCGGGTGGAATTTGTATTTTTGGTGAATATTTTAGTGAAAGGGGCCATTTTAAATGAGGCTGGCTTAAGGCTGCTGTTAGGGCTAGGGTTAGGGTTAAGGGGCTGGGGTTTCGGACCACGGTCGTCTTTTGACCGATTGACTCGAAATTGATCACGCATGTCCTCCTCACCGGTGGAATGAGGCTCGCCAGTTTTGGTTGGATTCTGGTGGAATTTGTATTTTACATGAATATTTTAAAGGAAAAGCGGCCATTTTTCATCAAAACCTCGGCCGATTTTTTCAATAGCTTCCAGGTCTTTGGACCGATTGACTCGAAATTTCCCCCAAACGTGCTCCTGTAGCGGCTGAACGAGACACAGCAGTCCCCGTTGGATTCGGGTGAAATTTGTATTTTTGGTGAATATTTTAGTCAGAGGGACAATCTTTCATGAGGCCTGGCTTAAGGCTGAGGCTAGGGTTAGAGTTAGGGTTAGGGTTAGTGATTGGCTGGACCGATTGACTCGAAATCGATCAGGCATGTCCTCCTCACCGGTGTAAGCAGGGTCGCCAGTTTTGGTTGGATTCCGGTGGAATTTGTATTTTACATGAATATTTTAAAGAAAAGGCCATTTTTCACCAAAAAATACCCCGCCGATTTATTTCAATAGCTTCCAGGTCTTTGGACCGATTGACTCGGAACTTCTCCCAGACGTGCTCCTATACTGGCTGAACGAGACACAGCAGTCCCCGCTGGATTCGGGTGGAATTTGTATTTTTGGTGAATATTTTAGTGAAAGGGGCCATTTTAAATGAGGCTGGCTTAAGGCTGCTGTTAGGGCTAGGGTTAGGGTTAAGGGGCTGGGGTTTCGGACCACGGTCGTCTTTTGACCGATTGACTCGAAATTGATCACGCATGTCCTCCTCACCGGTGGAATGAGGCTCGCCAGTTTTGGTTGGATTCTGGTGGAATTTGTATTTTACATGAATATTTTAAAGGAAAAGCGGCCATTTTTCATCAAAACCTCGGCCGATTTTTTCAATAGCTTCCAGGTCTTTGGACCGATTGACTCGAAATTTCCCCCAAACGTGCTCCTGTAGCGGCTGAACGAGACACAGCAGTCCCCGTTGGATTCGGGTGAAATTTGTATTTTTGGTGAATATTTTAGTCAGAGGGACAATCTTTCATGAGGCCTGGCTTAAGGCTGAGGCTAGGGTTAGGGTTAGGGTTAGGGTTAGTGATTGGCTGGACCGATTGACTCGAAATCGATCAGGCATGTCCTCCTCACCGGTGTAAGCAGGGTCGCCAGTTTTGGTTGGATTCCGGTGGAATTTGTATTTTACATGAATATTTTAAAGAAAAGGCCATTTTTCACGAAAAAATACCCCGCCGATTTATTTCAATAGCTTCCAGGTCTTTGGACCGATTGACTCGAAACTTCTCCCAGACGTGCTCCTATACTGGCTGAACGAGACACAGCAGTCCCCGTTGGATTCGGGTGGAATTTGTATTTTTGGTGAATATTTTAGTGAAAGGGGCCATTTTAAATGAGGCTGGCTTAAGGCTGCTGTTAGGGCTAGGGTTAGGGTTAAGGGGCTGGGGTTTCGGACCACGGTCGTCTTTTGACCGATTGACTCGAAATTGATCACGCATGTCCTCCTCACCGGTGGAATGAGTCTCGCCAGTTTTGGTTGGATTCTGGTGGAATTTGTATTTTACATGAATATTTTAAAGGAAAAGCGGCCATTTTTCATCAAAACCTCGGCCGATTTTTTCAATAGCTTCCAGGTCTTTGGACCGATTGACTCGAAATTTCCCCCAAACGTGCTCCTGTAGCGGCTGAACGAGACACAGCAGTCCCCGTTGGATTCGGGTGAAATTTGTATTTTTGGTGAATATTTTAGTCAGAGGGACAATCTTTCATGAGGCCTGGCTTAAGGCTGAGGCTAGGGTTAGGGTTAGGGTTAGGGTTAGTGATTGGCTGGACCGATTGACTCGAAATCGATCAGGCATGTCCTCCTCACCGGTGTAAGCAGGGTCGCCAGTTTTGGTTGGATTCCGGTGGAATTTGTATTTTACATGAATATTTTAAAGAAAAGGCCATTTTTCACGAAAAAATACCCCGCCGATTTATTTCAATAGCTTCCAGGTCTTTGGACCGATTGACTCGAAACTTCTCCCAGACGTGCTCCTATACTGGCTGAACGAGACACAGCAGTCCCCGTTGGATTCGGGTGGAATTTGTATTTTTGGTGAATATTTTAGTGAAAGGGGCCATTTTAAATGAGGCTGGCTTAAGGCTGCTGTTAGGGCTAGGGTTAGGGTTAAGGGGCTGGGGTTTCGGACCACGGTCGTCTTTTGACCGATTGACTCGAAATTGATCACGCATGTCCTCCTCACCGGTGGAATGAGTCTCGCCAGTTTTGGTTGGATTCTGGTGGAATTTGTATTTTACATGAATATTTTAAAGGAAAAGCGGCCATTTTTCATCAAAACCTCGGCCGATTTTTTCAATAGCTTCCAGGTCTTTGGACCGATTGACTCGAAATTTCCCCCAAACGTGCTCCTGTAGCGGCTGAACGAGACACAGCAGTCCCCGTTGGATTCGGGTGAAATTTGTATTTTTGGTGAATATTTTAGTCAGAGGGACAATCTTTCATGAGGCCTGGCTTAAGGCTGAGGCTAGGGTTAGGGTTAGGGTTAGGGTTAGTGATTGGCTGGACCGATTGACTCGAAATCGATCAGGCATGTCCTCCTCACCGGTGTAAGCAGGGTCGCCAGTTTTGGTTGGATTCCGGTGGAATTTGTATTTTACATGAATATTTTAAAGAAAAGGCAATTTTTCACCAAAAAATACCCCGCCGATTTATTTCAATAGCTTCCAGGTCTTTGGACCGATTGACTCGAAACTTCTCCCAGACGTGCTCCTATACTGGCTGAACGAGACACAGCAGTCCCCGTTGGATTCGGGTGGAATTTGTATTTTTGGTGAATATTTTAGTGAAAGGGGCCATTTTAAATGAGGCTGGCTTAAGGCTGCTGTTAGGGCTAGGGTTAGGGTTAAGGGGCTGGGGTTTCGGACCACGGCCGTCTTTTGACCGATTGACTCGAAATTGATCACGCATGTCCTCCTCACCGGTGGAATGAGGCTCGCCAGTTTTGGTTGGATTCTGGTGGAATTTGTATTTTACATGAATATTTTAAAGGAAAAGCGGCCATTTTTCATCAAAACCTCGGCCGATTTTTTCAATAGCTTCCAGGTCTTTGGACCGATTGACTCGAAATTTCCCCCAAACGTGCTCCTGTAGCGGCTGAACGAGACACAGCAGTCCCCGTTGGATTCGGGTGAAATTTGCATTTTTGGTGAATATTTTAGTCAGAGGGACAATCTTTCATGAGGCCTGGCTTAAGGCTGAGGCTAGGGTTAGGGTTAGGGTTAGGGTTAGTGATTGGCTGGACCGATTGACTCGAAATCGATCAGGCATGTCCTCCTCACCGGTGTAAGCAGGGTCGCCAGTTTTGGTTGGATTCCGGTGGAATTTGTATTTTACATGAATATTTTAAAGAAAAGGCCATTTTTCACCAAAAAATACCCCGCCGATTTATTTCAATAGCTTCCAGGTCTTTGGACCGATTGACTCGAAACTTCTCCCAGACGTGCTCCTATACTGGCTGAACGAGACACAGCAGTCCCCGTTGGATTCGGGTGGAATTTGTATTTTTGGTGAATATTTTAGTGAAAGGGGCCATTTTAAATGAGGCTGGCTTAAGGCTGCTGTTAGGGCTAGGGTTAGGGTTAAGGGGCTGGGGTTTCGGACCACGGTCGTCTTTTGACCGATTGACTCGAAATTGATCACGCATGTCCTCCTCACCGGTGGAATGAGTCTCGCCAGTTTTGGTTGGATTCTGGTGGAATTTGTATTTTACATGAATATTTTAAAGGAAAAGCGGCCATTTTTCATCAAAACCTCGGCCGATTTTTTCAATAGCTTCCAGGTCTTTGGACCGATTGACTCGAAATTTCCCCCAAACGTGCTCCTGTAGCGGCTGAACGAGACACAGCAGTCCCCGTTGGATTCGGGTGAAATTTGTATTTTTGGTGAATATTTTAGTCAGAGGGACAATCTTTCATGAGGCCTGGCTTAAGGCTGAGGCTAGGGTTAGGGTTAGGGTTAGGGTTAGTGATTGGCTGGACCGATTGACTCGAAATCGATCAGGCATGTCCTCCTCACCGGTGTAAGCAGGGTCGCCAGTTTTGGTTGGATTCCGGTGGAATTTGTATTTTACATGAATATTTTAAAGAAAAGGCAATTTTTCACCAAAAAATACCCCGCCGATTTATTTCAATAGCTTCCAGGTCTTTGGACCGATTGACTCGAAACTTCTCCCAGACGTGCTCCTATACTGGCTGAACGAGACACAGCAGTCCCCGTTGGATTCGGGTGGAATTTGTATTTTTGGTGAATATTTTAGTGAAAGGGGCCATTTTAAATGAGGCTGGCTTAAGGCTGCTGTTAGGGCTAGGGTTAGGGTTAAGGGGCTGGGGTTTCGGACCACGGTCGTCTTTTGACCGATTGACTCGAAATTGATCACGCATGTCCTCCTCACCGGTGGAATGAGGCTCGCCAGTTTTGGTTGGATTCTGGTGGAATTTGTATTTTACATGAATATTTTAAAGGAAAAGCGGCCATTTTTCATCAAAACCTCGGCCGATTTTTTCAATAGCTTCCAGGTCTTTGGACCGATTGACTCGAAATTTCCCCCAAACGTGCTCCTGTAGCGGCTGAACGAGACACAGCAGTCCCCGTTGGATTCGGGTGAAATTTGTATTTTTGGTGAATATTTTAGTCAGAGGGACAATCTTTCATGAGGCCTGGCTTAAGGCTGAGGCTAGGGTTAGGGTTAGGGTTAGGGTTAGTGATTGGCTGGACCGATTGACTCGAAATCGATCAGGCATGTCCTCCTCACCGGTGTAAGCAGGGTCGCCAGTTTTGGTTGGATTCCGGTGGAATTTGTATTTTACATGAATATTTTAAAGAAAAGGCCATTTTTCACGAAAAAATACCCCGCCGATTTATTTCAATAGCTTCCAGGTCTTTGGACCGATTGACTCGAAACTTCTCCCAGACGTGCTTCTATACTGGCTGAACGAGACACAGCAGTCCCCGTTGGATTCGGGTGGAATTTGTATTTTTGGTGAATATTTTAGTGAAAGGGGCCATTTTAAATGAGGCTGGCTTAAGGCTGCTGTTAGGGCTAGGGTTAGGGTTAAGGGGCTGGGGTTTCGGACCACGGTCGTCTTTTGACCGATTGACTCGAAATTGATCACGCATGTCCTCCTCACCGGTGGAATGAGGCTCGCCAGTTTTGGTTGGATTCTGGTGGAATTTGTATTTTACATGAATATTTTAAAGGAAAAGCGGCCATTTTTCATCAAAACCTCGGCCGATTTTTTCAATAGCTTCCAGGTCTTTGGACCGATTGACTCGAAACTTCTCCCAGACGTGCTCCTATACTGGCTGAACGAGACACAGCAGTCCCCGCTGGATTCGGGTGGAATTTGTATTTTTGGTGAATATTTTAGTGAAAGGGGCCATTTTAAATGAGGCTGGCTTAAGGCTGCTGTTAGGGCTAGGGTTAGGGTTAAGGGGCTGGGGTTTCGGACCACGGTCGTCTTTTGACCGATTGACTCGAAATTGATCACGCATGTCCTCCTCACCGGTGGAATGAGGCTCGCCAGTTTTGGTTGGATTCTGGTGGAATTTGTATTTTACATGAATATTTTAAAGGAAAAGCGGCCATTTTTCATCAAAACCTCGGCCGATTTTTTCAATAGCTTCCAGGTCTTTGGACCGATTGACTCGAAATTTCCCCCAAACGTGCTCCTGTAGCGGCTGAACGAGACACAGCAGTCCCCGTTGGATTCGGGTGAAATTTGTATTTTTGGTGAATATTTTAGTCAGAGGGACAATCTTTCATGAGGCCTGGCTTAAGGCTGAGGCTAGGGTTAGGGTTAGGGTTAGGGTTAGTGATTGGCTGGACCGATTGACTCGAAATCGATCAGGCATGTCCTCCTCACCGGTGTAAGCAGGGTCGCCAGTTTTGGTTGGATTCTGGTGGAATTTGTATTTTACATGAATATTTTAAAGAAAAGGCCATTTTTCACGAAAAAATACCCCGCCGATTTATTTCAATAGCTTCCAGGTCTTTGGACCGATTGACTCGAAACTTCTCCCAGACGTGCTCCTATACTGGCTGAACGAGACACAGCAGTCCCCGTTGGATTCGGGTGGAATTTGTATTTTTGGTGAATATTTTAGTGAAAGGGGCCATTTTAAATGAGGCTGGCTTAAGGCTGCTGTTAGGGCTAGGGTTAGGGTTAAGGGGCTGGGGTTTCGGACCACGGTCGTCTTTTGACCGATTGACTCGAAATTGATCACGCATGTCCTCCTCACCGGTGGAATGAGGCTCGCCAGTTTTGGTTGGATTCTGGTGGAATTTGTATTTTACATGAATATTTTAAAGGAAAAGCGGCCATTTTTCATCAAAACCTCGGCCGATTTTTTCAATAGCTTCCAGGTCTTTGGACCGATTGACTCGAAATTTCCCCCAAACGTGCTCCTGTAGCGGCTGAACGAGACACAGCAGTCCCCGTTGGATTCGGGTGAAATTTGTATTTTTGGTGAATATTTTAGTCAGAGGGACAATCTTTCATGAGGCCTGGCTTAAGGCTGAGGCTAGGGTTAGGGTTAGGGTTAGGGTTAGTGATTGGCTGGACCGATTGACTCGAAATCGATCAGGCATGTCCTCCTCACCGGTGTAAGCAGGGTCGCCAGTTTTGGTTGGATTCCGGTGGAATTTGTATTTTACATGAATATTTTAAAGAAAAGGCCATTTTTCACGAAAAAATACCCCGCCGATTTATTTCAATAGCTTCCAGGTCTTTGGACCGATTGACTCGAAACTTCTCCCAGACGTGCTTCTATACTGGCTGAACGAGACACAGCAGTCCCCGTTGGATTCGGGTGGAATTTGTATTTTTGGTGAATATTTTAGTGAAAGGGGCCATTTTAAATGAGGCTGGCTTAAGGCTGCTGTTAGGGCTAGGGTTAGGGTTAAGGGGCTGGGGTTTCGGACCACGGTCGTCTTTTGACCGATTGACTCGAAATTGATCACGCATGTCCTCCTCACCGGTGGAATGAGGCTCGCCAGTTTTGGTTGGATTCTGGTGGAATTTGTATTTTACATGAATATTTTAAAGGAAAAGCGGCCATTTTTCATCAAAACCTCGGCCGATTTTTTCAATAGCTTCCAGGTCTTTGGACCGATTGACTCGAAACTTCTCCCAGACGTGCTCCTATACTGGCTGAACGAGACACAGCAGTCCCCGTTGGATTCGGGTGGAATTTGTATTTTTGGTGAATATTTTAGTGAAAGGGGCCATTTTAAATGAGGCTGGCTTAAGGCTGCTGTTAGGGCTAGGGTTAGGGTTAAGGGGCTGGGGTTTCGGACCACGGCCGTCTTTTGACCGATTGACTCGAAATTGATCACGCATGTCCTCCTCACCGGTGGAATGAGGCTCGCCAGTTTTGGTTGGATTCCGGTGGAATTTGTATTTTACATGAATATTTTAAAGAAAAGGCCATTTTTCATCAAAACCTCGGCCGATTTTTTCAATAGCTTCCAGGTCTTTGGACCGATTGACTCGAAATTTCCCCCAAACGTGCTCCTGTAGCGGCTGAACGAGACACAGCAGTCCCCGTTGGATTCGGGTGAAATTTGCATTTTTGGTGAATATTTTAGTCAGAGGGACAATCTTTCATGAGGCCTGGCTTAAGGCTGAGGCTAGGGTTAGGGTTAGGGTTAGGGTTAGTGATTGGCTGGACCGATTGACTCGAAATCGATCAGGCATGTCCTCCTCACCGGTGTAAGCAGGGTCGCCAGTTTTGGTTGGATTCCGGTGGAATTTGTATTTTACATGAATATTTTAAAGAAAAGGCCATTTTTCACGAAAAAATACCCCGCCGATTTATTTCAATAGCTTCCAGGTCTTTGGACCGATTGACTCGAAACTTCTCCCAGACGTGCTCCTATACTGACTGAACGAGACACAGCAGTCCCCGCTGGATTCGGGTGGAATTTGTATTTTTGGTGAATATTTTAGTGAAAGGGGCCATTTTAAATGAGGCTGGCTTAAGGCTGCTGTTAGGGCTAGGGTTAGGGTTAAGGGGCTGGGGTTTCGGACCACGGTCGTCTTTTGACCGATTGACTCGAAATTGATCACGCATGTCCTCCTCACCGGTGGAATGAGGCTCGCCAGTTTTGGTTGGATTCTGGTGGAATTTGTATTTTACATGAATATTTTAAAGGAAAAGCGGCCATTTTTCATCAAAACCTCGGCCGATTTTTTCAATAGCTTCCAGGTCTTTGGACCGATTGACTCGAAATTTCCCCCAAACGTGCTCCTGTAGCGGCTGAACGAGACACAGCAGTCCCCGTTGGATTCGGGTGAAATTTGTATTTTTGGTGAATATTTTAGTCAGAGGGACAATCTTTCATGAGGCCTGGCTTAAGGCTGAGGCTAGGGTTAGGGTTAGGGTTAGGGTTAGTGATTGGCTGGACCGATTGACTCGAAATCGATCAGGCATGTCCTCCTCACCGGTGTAAGCAGGGTCGCCAGTTTTGGTTGGATTCCGGTGGAATTTGTATTTTACATGAATATTTTAAAGAAAAGGCCATTTTTCACGAAAAAATACCCCGCCGATTTATTTCAATAGCTTCCAGGTCTTTGGACCGATTGACTCGAAACTTCTCCCAGACGTGCTCCTATACTGGCTGAACGAGACACAGCAGTCCCCGTTGGATTCGGGTGGAATTTGTATTTTTGGTGAATATTTTAGTGAAAGGGGCCATTTTAAATGAGGCTGGCTTAAGGCTGCTGTTAGGGCTAGGGTTAGGGTTAAGGGGCTGGGGTTTCGGACCACGGTCGTCTTTTGACCGATTGACTCGAAATTGATCACGCATGTCCTCCTCACCGGTGGAATGAGGCTCGCCAGTTTTGGTTGGATTCTGGTGGAATTTGTATTTTACATGAATATTTTAAAGGAAAAGCGGCCATTTTTCATCAAAACCTCGGCCGATTTTTTCAATAGCTTCCAGGTCTTTGGACCGATTGACTCGAAATTTCCCCCAAACGTGCTCCTGTAGCGGCTGAACGAGACACAGCAGTCCCCGTTGGATTCGGGTGAAATTTGCATTTTTGGTGAATATTTTAGTCAGAGGGACAATCTTTCATGAGGCCTGGCTTAAGGCTGAGGCTAGGGTTAGGGTTAGGGTTAGGGTTAGTGATTGGCTGGACCGATTGACTCGAAATCGATCAGGCATGTCCTCCTCACCGGTGTAAGCAGGGTCGCCAGTTTTGGTTGGATTCCGGTGGAATTTGTATTTTACATGAATATTTTAAAGAAAAGGCCATTTTTCACGAAAAAATACCCCGCCGATTTATTTCAACAGCTTCCAGGTCTTTGGACCGATTGACTCGAAACTTCTCCCAGACGTGCTCCTATACTGGCTGAACGAGACACAGCAGTCCCCGCTGGATTCGGGTGGAATTTGTATTTTTGGTGAATATTTTAGTGAAAGGGGCCATTTTAAATGAGGCTGGCTTAAGGCTGCTGTTAGGGCTAGGGTTAGGGTTAAGGGGCTGGGGTTTCGGACCACGGCCGTCTTTTGACCGATTGACTCGAAATTGATCACGCATGTCCTCCTCACCGGTGGAATGAGGCTCGCCAGTTTTGGTTGGATTCTGGTGGAATTTGTATTTTACATGAATATTTTAAAGGAAAAGCGGCCATTTTTCATCAAAACCTCGGCCGATTTTTTCAATAGCTTCCAGGTCTTTGGACCGATTGACTCGAAATTTCCCCCAAACGTGCTCCTGTAGCGGCTGAACGAGACACAGCAGTCCCCGTTGGATTCGGGTGAAATTTGTATTTTTGGTGAATATTTTAGTCAGAGGGACAATCTTTCATGAGGCCTGGCTTAAGGCTGAGGCTAGGGTTAGGGTTAGGGTTAGGGTTAGTGATTGGCTGGACCGATTGACTCGAAATCGATCAGGCATGTCCTCCTCACCGGTGTAAGCAGGGTCGCCAGTTTTGGTTGGATTCCGGTGGAATTTGTATTTTACATGAATATTTTAAAGAAAAGGCCATTTTTCACGAAAAAATACCCCGCCGATTTATTTCAATAGCTTCCAGGTCTTTGGACCGATTGACTCGAAACTTCTCCCAGACGTGCTCCTATACTGGCTGAACGAGACACAGCAGTCCCCGCTGGATTCGGGTGGAATTTGTATTTTTGGTGAATATTTTAGTGAAAGGGGCCATTTTAAATGAGGCTGGCTTAAGGCTGCTGTTAGGGCTAGGGTTAGGGTTAAGGGGCTGGGGTTTCGGACCACGGTCGTCTTTTGACCGATTGACTCGAAATTGATCACGCATGTCCTCCTCACCGGTGGAATGAGGCTCGCCAGTTTTGGTTGGATTCTGGTGGAATTTGTATTTTACATGAATATTTTAAAGGAAAAGCGGCCATTTTTCATCAAAACCTCGGCCGATTTTTTCAATAGCTTCCAGGTCTTTGGACCGATTGACTCGAAATTTCCCCCAAACGTGCTCCTGTAGCGGCTGAACGAGACACAGCAGTCCCCGTTGGATTCGGGTGAAATTTGTATTTTTGGTGAATATTTTAGTCAGAGGGACAATCTTTCATGAGGCCTGGCTTAAGGCTGAGGCTAGGGTTAGGGTTAGGGTTAGGGTTAGTGATTGGCTGGACCGATTGACTCGAAATCGATCAGGCATGTCCTCCTCACCGGTGTAAGCAGGGTCGCCAGTTTTGGTTGGATTCCGGTGGAATTTGTATTTTACATGAATATTTTAAAGAAAAGGCCATTTTTCACGAAAAAATACCCCGCCGATTTATTTCAATAGCTTCCAGGTCTTTGGACCGATTGACTCGAAACTTCTCCCAGACGTGCTCCTATACTGGCTGAACGAGACACAGCAGTCCCCGCTGGATTCGGGTGGAATTTGTATTTTTGGTGAATATTTTAGTGAAAGGGGCCATTTTAAATGAGGCTGGCTTAAGGCTGCTGTTAGGGCTAGGGTTAGGGTTAAGGGGCTGGGGTTTCGGACCACGGTCGTCTTTTGACCGATTGACTCGAAATTGATCACGCATGTCCTCCTCACCGGTGGAATGAGGCTCGCCAGTTTTGGTTGGATTCTGGTGGAATTTGTATTTTACATGAATATTTTAAAGGAAAAGCGGCCATTTTTCATCAAAACCTCGGCCGATTTTTTCAATAGCTTCCAGGTCTTTGGACCGATTGACTCGAAATTTCCCCCAAACGTGCTCCTGTAGCGGCTGAACGAGACACAGCAGTCCCCGTTGGATTCGGGTGAAATTTGTATTTTTGGTGAATATTTTAGTCAGAGGGACAATCTTTCATGAGGCCTGGCTTAAGGCTGAGGCTAGGGTTAGGGTTAGGGTTAGTGATTGGCTGGACCGATTGACTCGAAATCGATCAGGCATGTCCTCCTCACCGGTGTAAGCAGGGTCGCCAGTTTTGGTTGGATTCCGGTGGAATTTGTATTTTACATGAATATTTTAAAGAAAAGGCCATTTTTCACGAAAAAATACCCCGCCGATTTATTTCAATAGCTTCCAGGTCTTTGGACCGATTGACTCGAAACTTCTCCCAGACGTGCTCCTATACTGGCTGAACGAGACACAGCAGTCCCCGTTGGATTCGGGTGGAATTTGTATTTTTGGTGAATATTTTAGTGAAAGGGGCCATTTTAAATGAGGCTGGCTTAAGGCTGCTGTTAGGGCTAGGGTTAGGGTTAAGGGGCTGGGGTTTCGGACCACGGTCGTCTTTTGACCGATTGACTCGAAATTGATCACGCATGTCCTCCTCACCGGTGGAATGAGGCTCGCCAGTTTTGGTTGGATTCTGGTGGAATTTGTATTTTACATGAATATTTTAAAGGAAAAGCGGCCATTTTTCATCAAAACCTCGGCCGATTTTTTCAATAGCTTCCAGGTCTTTGGACCGATTGACTCGAAACTTCTCCCAGACGTGCTCCTGTACTGGCTGAACGAGACACAGCAGTCCCCGTTGGATTCGGGTGGAATTTGTATTTTTGGTGAATATTTTAGTCAGAGGGACAATCTTTCATGAGGCCTGGCTTAAGGCTGAGGCTAGGGTTAGGGTTAGGGTTAGGGTTAGTGATTGGCTGGACCGATTGACTCGAAATCGATCAGGCATGTCCTCCTCACCGGTGTAAGCAGGGTCGCCAGTTTTGGTTGGATTCCGGTGGAATTTGTATTTTACATGAATATTTTAAAGAAAAGGCCATTTTTCACGAAAAAATACCCCGCCGATTTATTTCAATAGCTTCCAGGTCTTTGGACCGATTGACTCGAAACTTCTCCCAGACGTGCTCCTATACTGGCTGAACGAGACACAGCAGTCCCCGCTGGATTCGGGTGGAATTTGTATTTTTGGTGAATATTTTAGTGAAAGGGGCCATTTTAAATGAGGCTGGCTTAAGGCTGCTGTTAGGGCTAGGGTTAGGGTTAAGGGGCTGGGGTTTCGGACCACGGTCGTCTTTTGACCGATTGACTCGAAATTGATCACGCATGTCCTCCTCACCGGTGGAATGAGGCTCGCCAGTTTTGGTTGGATTCTGGTGGAATTTGTATTTTACATGAATATTTTAAAGGAAAAGCGGCCATTTTTCATCAAAACCTCGGCCGATTTTTTCAATAGCTTCCAGGTCTTTGGACCGATTGACTCGAAATTTCCCCCAAACGTGCTCCTGTAGCGGCTGAACGAGACACAGCAGTCCCCGTTGGATTCGGGTGAAATTTGTATTTTTGGTGAATATTTTAGTCAGAGGGACAATCTTTCATGAGGCCTGGCTTAAGGCTGAGGCTAGGGTTAGGGTTAGGGTTAGGGTTAGTGATTGGCTGGACCGATTGACTCGAAATCGATCAGGCATGTCCTCCTCACCGGTGTAAGCAGGGTCGCCAGTTTTGGTTGGATTCCGGTGGAATTTGTATTTTACATGAATATTTTAAAGAAAAGGCCATTTTTCACGAAAAAATACCCCGCCGATTTATTTCAATAGCTTCCAGGTCTTTGGACCGATTGACTCGAAACTTCTCCCAGACGTGCTCCTATACTGGCTGAACGAGACACAGCAGTCCCCGCTGGATTCGGGTGGAATTTGTATTTTTGGTGAATATTTTAGTGAAAGGGGCCATTTTAAATGAGGCTGGCTTAAGGCTGCTGTTAGGGCTAGGGTTAGGGTTAAGGGGCTGGGGTTTCGGACCACGGTCGTCTTTTGACCGATTGACTCGAAATTGATCACGCATGTCCTCCTCACCGGTGGAATGAGGCTCGCCAGTTTTGGTTGGATTCTGGTGGAATTTGTATTTTACATGAATATTTTAAAGGAAAAGCGGCCATTTTTCATCAAAACCTCGGCCGATTTTTTCAATAGCTTCCAGGTCTTTGGACCGATTGACTCGAAATTTCCCCCAAACGTGCTCCTGTAGCGGCTGAACGAGACACAGCAGTCCCCGTTGGATTCGGGTGAAATTTGTATTTTTGGTGAATATTTTAGTCAGAGGGACAATCTTTCATGAGGCCTGGCTTAAGGCTGAGGCTAGGGTTAGGGTTAGGGTTAGGGTTAGTGATTGGCTGGACCGATTGACTCGAAATCGATCAGGCATGTCCTCCTCACCGGTGTAAGCAGGGTCGCCAGTTTTGGTTGGATTCCGGTGGAATTTGTATTTTACATGAATATTTTAAAGAAAAGGCCATTTTTCACGAAAAAATACCCCGCCGATTTATTTCAATAGCTTCCAGGTCTTTGGACCGATTGACTCGAAACTTCTCCCAGACGTGCTCCTATACTGGCTGAACGAGACACAGCAGTCCCCGCTGGATTCGGGTGGAATTTGTATTTTTGGTGAATATTTTAGTGAAAGGGGCCATTTTAAATGAGGCTGGCTTAAGGCTGCTGTTAGGGCTAGGGTTAGGGTTAAGGGGCTGGGGTTTCGGACCACGGTCGTCTTTTGACCGATTGACTCGAAATTGATCACGCATGTCCTCCTCACCGGTGGAATGAGGCTCGCCAGTTTTGGTTGGATTCTGGTGGAATTTGTATTTTACATGAATATTTTAAAGGAAAAGCGGCCATTTTTCATCAAAACCTCGGCCGATTTTTTCAATAGCTTCCAGGTCTTTGGACCGATTGACTCGAAATTTCCCCCAAACGTGCTCCTGTAGCGGCTGAACGAGACACAGCAGTCCCCGTTGGATTCGGGTGAAATTTGTATTTTTGGTGAATATTTTAGTCAGAGGGACAATCTTTCATGAGGCCTGGCTTAAGGCTGAGGCTAGGGTTAGGGTTAGGGTTAGGGTTAGTGATTGGCTGGACCGATTGACTCGAAATCGATCAGGCATGTCCTCCTCACCGGTGTAAGCAGGGTCGCCAGTTTTGGTTGGATTCCGGTGGAATTTGTATTTTACATGAATATTTTAAAGAAAAGGCCATTTTTCACGAAAAAATACCCCGCCGATTTATTTCAATAGCTTCCAGGTCTTTGGACCGATTGACTCGAGACTTCTCCCAAACGTGCTCCTATACTGGCTGAACGAGACACAGCAGTCCCCGCTGGATTCGGGTGGAATTTGTATTTTTGGTGAATATTTTAGTGAAAGGGGCCATTTTAAATGAGGCTGGCTTAAGGCTGCTGTTAGGGCTAGGGTTAGGGTTAAGGGGCTGGGGTTTCGGACCACGGTCGTCTTTTGACCGATTGACTCGAAATTGATCACGCATGTCCTCCTCACCGGTGGAATGAGGCTCGCCAGTTTTGGTTGGATTCTGGTGGAATTTGTATTTTACATGAATATTTTAAAGGAAAAGCGGCCATTTTTCATCAAAACCTCGGCCGATTTTTTCAATAGCTTCCAGGTCTTTGGACCGATTGACTCGAAATTTCCCCCAAACGTGCTCCTGTAGCGGCTGAACGAGACACAGCAGTCCCCGTTGGATTCGGGTGAAATTTGTATTTTTGGTGAATATTTTAGTCAGAGGGACAATCTTTCATGAGGCCTGGCTTAAGGCTGAGGCTAGGGTTAGGGTTAGGGTTAGGGTTAGTGATTGGCTGGACCGATTGACTCGAAATCGATCAGGCATGTCCTCCTCACCGGTGTAAGCAGGGTCGCCAGTTTTGGTTGGATTCCGGTGGAATTTGTATTTTACATGAATATTTTAAAGAAAAGGCCATTTTTCACGAAAAAATACCCCGCCGATTTATTTCAATAGCTTCCAGGTCTTTGGACCGATTGACTCGAAACTTCTCCCAGACGTGCTCCTATACTGGCTGAACGAGACACAGCAGTCCCCGCTGGATTCGGGTGGAATTTGTATTTTTGGTGAATATTTTAGTGAAAGGGGCCATTTTAAATGAGGCTGGCTTAAGGCTGCTGTTAGGGCTAGGGTTAGGGTTAAGGGGCTGGGGTTTCGGACCACGGTCGTCTTTTGACCGATTGACTCGAAATTGATCACGCATGTCCTCCTCACCGGTGGAATGAGGCTCGCCAGTTTTGGTTGGATTCTGGTGGAATTTGTATTTTACATGAATATTTTAAAGGAAAAGCGGCCATTTTTCATCAAAACCTCGGCCGATTTTTTCAATAGCTTCCAGGTCTTTGGACCGATTGACTCGAAATTTCCCCCAAACGTGCTCCTGTAGCGGCTGAACGAGACACAGCAGTCCCCGTTGGATTCGGGTGAAATTTGTATTTTTGGTGAATATTTTAGTCAGAGGGACAATCTTTCATGAGGCCTGGCTTAAGGCTGAGGCTAGGGTTAGGGTTAGGGTTAGGGTTAGTGATTGGCTGGACCGATTGACTCGAAATCGATCAGGCATGTCCTCCTCACCGGTGTAAGCAGGGTCGCCAGTTTTGGTTGGATTCCGGTGGAATTTGTATTTTACATGAATATTTTAAAGAAAAGGCCATTTTTCACGAAAAAATACCCCGCCGATTTATTTCAATAGCTTCCAGGTCTTTGGACCGATTGACTCGAGACTTCTCCCAAACGTGCTCCTATACTGGCTGAACGAGACACAGCAGTCCCCGCTGGATTCGGGTGGAATTTGTATTTTTGGTGAATATTTTAGTGAAAGGGGCCATTTTAAATGAGGCTGGCTTAAGGCTGCTGTTAGGGCTAGGGTTAGGGTTAAGGGGCTGGGGTTTCGGACCACGGTCGTCTTTTGACCGATTGACTCGAAATTGATCACGCATGTCCTCCTCACCGGTGGAATGAGGCTCGCCAGTTTTGGTTGGATTCTGGTGGAATTTGTATTTTACATGAATATTTTAAAGGAAAAGCGGCCATTTTTCATCAAAACCTCGGCCGATTTTTTCAATAGCTTCCAGGTCTTTGGACCGATTGACTCGAAATTTCCCCCAAACGTGCTCCTGTAGCGGCTGAACGAGACACAGCAGTCCCCGTTGGATTCGGGTGAAATTTGTATTTTTGGTGAATATTTTAGTCAGAGGGACAATCTTTCATGAGGCCTGGCTTAAGGCTGAGGCTAGGGTTAGGGTTAGGGTTAGGGTTAGTGATTGGCTGGACCGATTGACTCGAAATCGATCAGGCATGTCCTCCTCACCGGTGTAAGCAGGGTCGCCAGTTTTGGTTGGATTCTGGTGGAATTTGTATTTTACATGAATATTTTAAAGAAAAGGCCATTTTTCACCAAAAAATACCCCGCCGATTTATTTCAATAGCTTCCAGGTCTTTGGACCGATTGACTCGAAACTTCTCCCAGACGTGCTCCTATACTGGCTGAACGAGACACAGCAGTCCCCGTTGGATTCGGGTGGAATTTGTATTTTTGGTGAATATTTTAGTGAAAGGGGCCATTTTAAATGAGGCTGGCTTAAGGCTGCTGTTAGGGCTAGGGTTAGGGTTAAGGGGCTGGGGTTTCGGACCACGGTCGTCTTTTGACCGATTGACTCGAAATTGATCACGCATGTCCTCCTCACCGGTGGAATGAGGCTCGCCAGTTTTGGTTGGATTCTGGTGGAATTTGTATTTTACATGAATATTTTAAAGGAAAAGCGGCCATTTTTCATCAAAACCTCGGCCGATTTTTTCAATAGCTTCCAGGTCTTTGGACCGATTGACTCGAAATTTCCCCCAGACGTGCTCCTGTAGCGGCTGAACGAGACACAGCAGTCCCCGTTGGATTCGGGTGAAATTTGTATTTTTGGTGAATATTTTAGTCAGAGGGACAATCTATCATGAGGCCTGGCTTAAGGCTGAGGCTAGGGTTAGGGTTAGGGTTAGGGTTAGTGATTGGCTGGACCGATTGACTCGAAATCGATCAGGCATGTCCTCCTCACCGGTGTAAGCAGGGTCGCCAGTTTTGGTTGGATTCCGGTGGAATTTGTATTTTACATGAATATTTTAAAGAAAAGGCCATTTTTCACGAAAAAATACCCCGCCGATTTATTTCAATAGCTTCCAGGTCTTTGGACCGATTGACTCGAAACTTCTCCCAGACGTGCTCCTATACTGGCTGAACGAGACACAGCAGTCCCCGCTGGATTCGGGTGGAATTTGTATTTTTGGTGAATATTTTAGTGAAAGGGGCCATTTTAAATGAGGCTGGCTTAAGGCTGCTGTTAGGGCTAGGGTTAGGGTTAAGGGGCTGGGGTTTCGGACCACGGCCGTCTTTTGACCGATTGACTCGAAATTGATCACGCATGTCCTCCTCACCGGTGGAATGAGGCTCGCCAGTTTTGGTTGGATTCTGGTGGAATTTGTATTTTACATGAATATTTTAAAGGAAAAGCGGGCATTTTTCATCAAAACCTCGGCCGATTTTTTCAATAGCTTCCAGGTCTTTGGACCGATTGACTCGAAATTTCCCCCAAACGTGCTCCTGTAGCGGCTGAACGAGACACAGCAGTCCCCGTTGGATTCGGGTGAAATTTGTATTTTTGGTGAATATTTTAGTCAGAGGGACAATCTTTCATGAGGCCTGGCTTAAGGCTGAGGCTAGGGTTAGGGTTAGGGTTAGGGTTAGTGATTGGCTGGACCGATTGACTCGAAATCGATCAGGCATGTCCTCCTCACCGGTGTAAGCAGGGTCGCCAGTTTTGGTTGGATTCCGGTGGAATTTGTATTTTACATGAATATTTTAAAGAAAAGGCCATTTTTCACGAAAAAATACCCCGCCGATTTATTTCAATAGCTTCCAGGTCTTTGGACCGATTGACTCGAAACTTCTCCCAGACGTGCTCCTATACTGGCTGAACGAGACACAGCAGTCCCCGTTGGATTCGGGTGGAATTTGTATTTTTGGTGAATATTTTAGTGAAAGGGGCCATTTTAAATGAGGCTGGCTTAAGGCTGCTGTTAGGGCTAGGGTTAGGGTTAAGGGGCTGGGGTTTCGGACCACGGTCGTCTTTTGACCGATTGACTCGAAATTGATCACGCATGTCCTCCTCACCGGTGGAATGAGGCTCGCCAGTTTTGGTTGGATTCTGGTGGAATTTGTATTTTACATGAATATTTTAAAGGAAAAGCGGCCATTTTTCATCAAAACCTCGGCCGATTTTTTCAATAGCTTCCAGGTCTTTGGACCGATTGACTCGAAATTTCCCCCAAACGTGCTCCTGTAGCGGCTGAACGAGACACAGCAGTCCCCGTTGGATTCGGGTGAAATTTGTATTTTTGGTGAATATTTTAGTCAGAGGGACAATCTATCATGAGGCCTGGCTTAAGGCTGAGGCTAGGGTTAGGGTTAGGGTTAGGGTTAGTGATTGGCTGGACCGATTGACTCGAAATCGATCAGGCATGTCCTCCTCACCGGTGTAAGCAGGGTCGCCAGTTTTGGTTGGATTCCGGTGGAATTTGTATTTTACATGAATATTTTAAAGAAAAGGCCATTTTTCACGAAAAAATACCCCGCCGATTTATTTCAATAGCTTCCAGGTCTTTGGACCGATTGACTCGAAACTTCTCCCAGACGTGCTCCTATACTGGCTGAACGAGACACAGCAGTCCCCGCTGGATTCGGGTGGAATTTGTATTTTTGGTGAATATTTTAGTGAAAGGGGCCATTTTAAATGAGGCTGGCTTAAGGCTGCTGTTAGGGCTAGGGTTAGGGTTAAGGGGCTGGGGTTTCGGACCACGGCCGTCTTTTGACCGATTGACTCGAAATTGATCACGCATGTCCTCCTCACCGGTGGAATGAGGCTCGCCAGTTTTGGTTGGATTCTGGTGGAATTTGTATTTTACATGAATATTTTAAAGGAAAAGCGGCCATTTTTCATCAAAACCTCGGCCGATTTTTTCAATAGCTTCCAGGTCTTTGGACCGATTGACTCGAAATTTCCCCCAAACGTGCTCCTGTAGCGGCTGAACGAGACACAGCAGTCCCCGTTGGATTCGGGTGAAATTTGTATTTTTGGTGAATATTTTAGTCAGAGGGACAATCTTTCATGAGGCCTGGCTTAAGGCTGAGGCTAGGGTTAGGGTTAGGGTTAGGGTTAGTGATTGGCTGGACCGATTGACTCGAAATCGATCAGGCATGTCCTCCTCACCGGTGTAAGCAGGGTCGCCAGTTTTGGTTGGATTCCGGTGGAATTTGTATTTTACATGAATATTTTAAAGAAAAGGCCATTTTTCACGAAAAAATACCCCGCCGATTTATTTCAATAGCTTCCAGGTCTTTGGACCGATTGACTCGAAACTTCTCCCAGACGTGCTCCTATACTGGCTGAACGAGACACAGCAGTCCCCGCTGGATTCGGGTGGAATTTGTATTTTTGGTGAATATTTTAGTGAAAGGGGCCATTTTAAATGAGGCTGGCTTAAGGCTGCTGTTAGGGCTAGGGTTAGGGTTAAGGGGCTGGGGTTTCGGACCACGGTCGTCTTTTGACCGATTGACTCGAAATTGATCACGCATGTCCTCCTCACCGGTGGAATGAGGCTCGCCAGTTTTGGTTGGATTCTGGTGGAATTTGTATTTTACATGAATATTTTAAAGGAAAAGCGGCCATTTTTCATCAAAACCTCGGCCGATTTTTTCAATAGCTTCCAGGTCTTTGGACCGATTGACTCGAAATTTCCCCCAAACGTGCTCCTGTAGCGGCTGAACGAGACACAGCAGTCCCCGTTGGATTCGGGTGAAATTTGTATTTTTGGTGAATATTTTAGTCAGAGGGACAATCTTTCATGAGGCCTGGCTTAAGGCTGAGGCTAGGGTTAGGGTTAGGGTTAGGGTTAGTGATTGGCTGGACCGATTGACTCGAAATCGATCAGGCATGTCCTCCTCACCGGTGTAAGCAGGGTCGCCAGTTTTGGTTGGATTCCGGTGGAATTTGTATTTTACATGAATATTTTAAAGAAAAGGCCATTTTTCACCAAAAAATACCCCGCCGATTTATTTCAATAGCTTCCAGGTCTTTGGACCGATTGACTCGAAACTTCTCCCAGACGTGCTCCTATACTGGCTGAACGAGACACAGCAGTCCCCGTTGGATTCGGGTGGAATTTGTATTTTTGGTGAATATTTTAGTGAAAGGGGCCATTTTAAATGAGGCTGGCTTAAGGCTGCTGTTAGGGCTAGGGTTAGGGTTAAGGGGCTGGGGTTTCGGACCACGGTCGTCTTTTGACCGATTGACTCGAAATTGATCACGCATGTCCTCCTCACCGGTGGAATGAGGCTCGCCAGTTTTGGTTGGATTCTGGTGGAATTTGTATTTTACATGAATATTTTAAAGGAAAAGCGGCCATTTTTCATCAAAACCTCGGCCGATTTTTTCAATAGCTTCCAGGTCTTTGGACCGATTGACTCGAAATTTCCCCCAGACGTGCTCCTGTAGCGGCTGAACGAGACACAGCAGTCCCCGTTGGATTCGGGTGAAATTTGTATTTTTGGTGAATATTTTAGTCAGAGGGACAATCTATCATGAGGCCTGGCTTAAGGCTGAGGCTAGGGTTAGGGTTAGGGTTAGGGTTAGTGATTGGCTGGACCGATTGACTCGAAATCGATCAGGCATGTCCTCCTGACCGGTGTAAGCAGGGTCGCCAGTTTTGGTTGGATTCCGGTGGAATTTGTATTTTACATGAATATTTTAAAGAAAAGGCCATTTTTCACGAAAAAATACCCCGCCGATTTATTTCAATAGCTTCCAGGTCTTTGGACCGATTGACTCGAAACTTCTCCCAGACGTGCTCCTATACTGGCTGAACGAGACACAGCAGTCCCCGCTGGATTCGGGTGGAATTTGTATTTTTGGTGAATATTTTAGTGAAAGGGGCCATTTTAAATGAGGCTGGCTTAAGGCTGCTGTTAGGGCTAGGGTTAGGGTTAAGGGGCTGGGGTTTCGGACCACGGCCGTCTTTTGACCGATTGACTCGAAATTGATCACGCATGTCCTCCTCACCGGTGGAATGAGGCTCGCCAGTTTTGGTTGGATTCTGGTGGAATTTGTATTTTACATGAATATTTTAAAGGAAAAGCGGCCATTTTTCATCAAAACCTCGGCCGATTTTTTCAATAGCTTCCAGGTCTTTGGACCGATTGACTCGAAATTTCCCCCAAACGTGCTCCTGTAGCGGCTGAACGAGACACAGCAGTCCCCGTTGGATTCGGGTGAAATTTGTATTTTTGGTGAATATTTTAGTCAGAGGGACAATCTTTCATGAGGCCTGGCTTAAGGCTGAGGCTAGGGTTAGGGTTAGGGTTAGGGTTAGTGATTGGCTGGACCGATTGACTCGAAATCGATCAGGCATGTCCTCCTCACCGGTGTAAGCAGGGTCGCCAGTTTTGGTTGGATTCCGGTGGAATTTGTATTTTACATGAATATTTTAAAGAAAAGGCCATTTTTCACCAAAAAATACCCCGCCGATTTATTTCAATAGCTTCCAGGTCTTTGGACCGATTGACTCGAAACTTCTCCCAGACGTGCTCCTATACTGGCTGAACGAGACACAGCAGTCCCCGTTGGATTCGGGTGGAATTTGTATTTTTGGTGAATATTTTAGTGAAAGGGGCCATTTTAAATGAGGCTGGCTTAAGGCTGCTGTTAGGGCTAGGGTTAGGGTTAAGGGGCTGGGGTTTCGGACCACGGTCGTCTTTTGACCGATTGACTCGAAATTGATCACGCATGTCCTCCTCACCGGTGGAATGAGGCTCGCCAGTTTTGGTTGGATTCTGGTGGAATTTGTATTTTACATGAATATTTTAAAGGAAAAGCGGCCATTTTTCATCAAAACCTCGGCCGATTTTTTCAATAGCTTCCAGGTCTTTGGACCGATTGACTCGAAATTTCCCCCAAACGTGCTCCTGTAGCGGCTGAACGAGACACAGCAGTCCCCGTTGGATTCGGGTGAAATTTGTATTTTTGGTGAATATTTTAGTCAGAGGGACAATCTATCATGAGGCCTGGCTTAAGGCTGAGGCTAGGGTTAGGGTTAGGGTTAGGGTTAGTGATTGGCTGGACCGATTGACTCGAAATCGATCAGGCATGTCCTCCTCACCGGTGTAAGCAGGGTCGCCAGTTTTGGTTGGATTCCGGTGGAATTTGTATTTTACATGAATATTTTAAAGAAAAGGCCATTTTTCACGAAAAAATACCCCGCCGATTTATTTCAATAGCTTCCAGGTCTTTGGACCGATTGACTCGAAACTTCTCCCAGACGTGCTCCTATACTGGCTGAACGAGACACAGCAGTCCCCGCTGGATTCGGGTGGAATTTGTATTTTTGGTGGAATATTTTAGTGAAAGGGGCCATTTTAAATGAGGCTGGCTTAAGGCTGCTGTTAGGGCTAGGGTTAGGGTTAAGGGGCTGGGGTTTCGGACCACGGCCGTCTTTTGACCGATTGACTCGAAATTGATCACGCATGTCCTCCTCACCGGTGGAATGAGGCTCGCCAGTTTTGGTTGGATTCTGGTGGAATTTGTATTTTACATGAATATTTTAAAGGAAAAGCGGCCATTTTTCATCAAAACCTCGGCCGATTTTTTCAATAGCTTCCAGGTCTTTGGACCGATTGACTCGAAATTTCCCCCAAACGTGCTCCTGTAGCGGCTGAACGAGACACAGCAGTCCCCGTTGGATTCGGGTGAAATTTGTATTTTTGGTGAATATTTTAGTCAGAGGGACAATCTTTCATGAGGC
>NW_028175074.1:0-44353 GCF_965226575.1 Pagrus pagrus
GAAATGCAGCTTAGTGCAAAAACAGGCTGCTCTCGCTCTGAAACGCTCATTTTTCACATAAGCCACTTTTCAGCCTTAGGCGACTGTACAGTGCAAAAACAGGCTGCTCTCGCTCTGAAACGCTCATTTTTCACATAAGCCACTTTTCAGCGCTAAAACAGCCTCCAATCGCTCTGAAACGCTCATTTTTGACATAAGCCACTTTTCACCTTTAATGAATGAAATTCCAGGTAAAAACTCCTTTGCCATGAAGAAGATCCAAATTCAACGAGTTCAGGCTAGTAAACCTGTTTGAAAGACCTTTTTTCAGTGAAATGCAGCTTAGTGCAAAAACAGGCTGCTCTCGCTCTGAAACGCTCATTTTTCACATAAGCCACTTTTCAGCGCTAAAACAGCCTCCAATCGCTCTGAAACGCTCATTTTTGACATAAGCCACTTTTCAGCCTTAGGCGACTGTACAGTGCTAAAACAGCCTCCAATCGCTCTGAAACGCTCATTTTTGACATAAGCCACTTTTCACCTTTAATGAATGAAATTCCAGGTAAAAACTCCTTTGCCATGAAGAAGATCCAAATTCAACCAGTTCAGGCTAGTAAACCTGTTTGAAAGACCTTTTTTCAATGAAATGCAGCTTAGTGCAAAAACAGGCTGCTCTCGCTCTGAAACGCTCATTTTTCACATAAGCCACTTTTCAGCGCTAAAACAGCCTCCAATCGCTCTGAAACGCTCATTTTTGACATAAGCCACTTTTCACCTTTAATGAATGAAATTCCAGGTAAAAACTCCTTTGCCATGAAGAAGATCCAAATTCATCCAGTTCAGGCTAGTAAACCTGGTTGAAAGACCTTTTTTCAGTGAAATGCAGCTTAGTGCAAAAACAGGCTGCTCTCGCTCTGAAACGCTCATTTTTCACATAAGCCACTTTTCAGCCTTATAGGCGACTGTACAGTGCAAAAACAGCCTCCTCTCGCTCTGAAACGCTCATTTTTCACATAAGCCACTTTTCAGCCTTAGGCGACTGTACAGTGCTAAAACAGCCTCCTGTCGCTCTGAAACGCTCATTTTTGACATAACCCACTTTTCAGCCTTAATGAATTAAATTCCAGGTAAAAACTCCTTTGCCATGAAGAAGATCCAAATTCAACAAGTTCAGGCTAGTAAACCTGTTTGAAAGACCTTTTTTCAGTGAAATGCAGCTTAGTGCAAAAACAGGCTGCTCTCGCTCTGAAACGCTCATTTTTCACAAAAGCCACTTTTCAGCGCTAAAACAGCCTCCAATCGCTCTGAAACGCTCATTTTTCACATAAGCCACTTTTCAGCCTTAGGCGACTGTACAGTGCTAAAACAGCCTCCTATCGCTCTGAAACGCTCATTTTTGACATAACCCACTTTTCAGCCTTAATGAATTAAATTCCAGGTAAAAACTCCTTTGCCATGAAGAAGATCCAAATTCAACAAGTTCAGGCTAGTAAACCTGTTTGAAAGACCTTTTTTCAGTGAAATGCAGCTTAGTGCAAAAACAGGCTGCTCTCGCTCTGAAACGCTCATTTTTCACATAAGCCACTTTTCAGCGCTAAAACAGCCTCCAATCGCTCTGAAACGCTCATTTTTGACATAAGCCACTTTTCAGCCTTAGGCGACTGTACAGTGCTAAAACAGCCTCCAATCGCTCTGAAACGCTCATTTTTGACATAAGCCACTTTTCACCTTTAATGAATGAAATTCCAGGTAAAAACTCCTTTGCCATGAAGAAGATCCAAATTCAACCAGTTCAGGCTAGTAAACCTGTTTGAAAGACCTTTTTTCAATGAAATGCAGCTTAGTGCAAAAACAGGCTGCTCTCGCTCTGAAACGCTCATTTTTCACATAAGCCACTTTTCAGCCTTAGGCGACTGTACAGTGCAAAAACAGGCTGCTCTCGCTCTGAAACGCTCATTTTTCACATAAGCCACTTTTCAGCCTTAGGCGACTGTACAGTGCTAAAACAGCCTCCAATCGCTCTGAAACGCTCATTTTTGACATAAGCCACTTTTCACCTTTAATGAATGAAATTCCAGGTAAAAACTCCTTTGCCATGAAGAAGATCCAAATTCAACCAGTTCAGGCTAGTAAACCTGTTTGAAAGACCTTTTTTCAGTGAAATGCAGCTTAGTGCAAAAACAGGCTGCTCTCGCTCTGAAACGCTCATTTTTCACATAAGCCACTTTTCAGCCTTAGGCGACTGTACAGTGCAAAAACAGGCTGCTCTCGCTCTGAAACGCTCATTTTTGACATAAGCCACTTTTCACCTTTAATGAATGAAATTCCAGGTAAAAACTCCTTTGCCATGAAGAAGATCCAAATTCATCCAGTTCAGGCTAGTAAACCTGGTTGAAAGACCTTTTTTCAGTGAAATGCAGCTTAGTGCAAAAACAGGCTGCTCTCGCTCTGAAACGCTCATTTTTCACATAAGCCACTTTTCAGCCTTATAGGCGACTGTACAGTGCAAAAACAGCCTCCTCTCCCTCTGAAACGCTCATTTTTCACATAAGCCACTTTTCAGCCTTAGGCGACTGTACAGTGCTAAAACAGCCTCCTGTCGCTCTGAAACGCTCATTTTTGACATAACCCACTTTTCAGCCTTAATGAATTAAATTCCAGGTAAAAACTCCTTTGCCATGAAGAAGATCCAAATTCAACAAGTTCAGGCTAGTAAACCTGTTTGAAAGACCTTTTTTCAGTGAAATGCAGCTTAGTGCAAAAACAGGCTGCTCTCGCTCTGAAACGCTCATTTTTCACATAAGCCACTTTTCAGCCTTAGGCGACTGTACAGTGCAAAAACAGGCTGCTCTCGCTCTGAAACGCTCATTTTTCACATAAGCCACTTTTCAGCGCTAAAACAGCCTCCAATCGCTCTGAAACGCTCATTTTTGACATAAGCCACTTTTCACCTTTAATGAATGAAATTCCAGGTAAAAACTCCTTTGCCATGAAGAAGATCCAAATTCAACGAGTTCAGGCTAGTAAACCTGTTTGAAAGACCTTTTTTCAGTGAAATGCAGCTTAGTGCAAAAACAGGCTGCTCTCGCTCTGAAACGCTCATTTTTCACATAAGCCACTTTTCAGCGCTAAAACAGCCTCCAATCGCTCTGAAACGCTCATTTTTGACATAAGCCACTTTTCAGCCTTAGGCGACTGTACAGTGCTAAAACAGCCTCCAATCGCTCTGAAACGCTCATTTTTGACATAAGCCACTTTTCACCTTTAATGAATGAAATTCCAGGTAAAAACTCCTTTGCCATGAAGAAGATCCAAATTCAACCAGTTCAGGCTAGTAAACCTGTTTGAAAGACCTTTTTTCAATGAAATGCAGCTTAGTGCAAAAACAGGCTGCTCTCGCTCTGAAACGCTCATTTTTCACATAAGCCACTTTTCAGCGCTAAAACAGCCTCCAATCGCTCTGTAACGCTCATTTTTGACATAAGCCACTTTTCACCTTTAATGAATGAAATTCCAGGTAAAAACTCCTTTGCCATGAAGAAGATCCAAATTCAACGAGTTCAGGCTAGTAAACCTGTTTGAAAGACCTTTTTTCAGTGAAATGCAGCTTAGTGCAAAAACAGGCTGCTCTCGCTCTGAAACGCTCATTTTTCACAAAAGCCACTTTTCAGCGCTAAAACAGCCTCCAATCGCTCTGAAACGCTCATTTTTCACATAAGCCACTTTTCAGCCTTAGGCGACTGTACAGTGCTAAAACAGCCTCCTATCGCTCTGAAACGCTCATTTTTGACATAACCCACTTTTCAGCCTTAATGAATTAAATTCCAGGTAAAAACTCCTTTGCCATGAAGAAGATCCAAATTCAACAAGTTCAGGCTAGTAAACCTGTTTGAAAGACCTTTTTTCAGTGAAATGCAGCTTAGTGCAAAAACAGGCTGCTCTCGCTCTGAAACGCTCATTTTTCACATAAGCCACTTTTCAGCCTTAGGCGACTGTACAGTGCAAAAACAGGCTGCTCTCGCTCTGAAACGCTCATTTTTCACATAAGCCACTTTTCAGCGCTAAAACAGCCTCCAATCGCTCTGAAACGCTCATTTTTGACATAAGCCACTTTTCACCTTTAATGAATGAAATTCCAGGTAAAAACTCCTTTGCCATGAAGAAGATCCAAATTCAACGAGTTCAGGCTAGTAAACCTGTTTGAAAGACCTTTTTTCAGTGAAATGCAGCTTAGTGCAAAAACAGGCTGCTCTCGCTCTGAAACGCTCATTTTTCACAAAAGCCACTTTTCAGCGCTAAAACAGCCTCCAATCGCTCTGAAACGCTCATTTTTCACATAAGCCACTTTTCAGCCTTAGGCGACTGTACAGTGCTAAAACAGCCTCCTATCGCTCTGAAACGCTCATTTTTGACATAACCCACTTTTCAGCCTTAATGAATTAAATTCCAGGTAAAAACTCCTTTGCCATGAAGAAGATCCAAATTCAACAAGTTCAGGCTAGTAATCTTGTTTGAAAGACCTTTTTTCAGTGAAATGCAGCTTAGTGCAAAAACAGGCCGCTCTCGCTCTGAAACGCTCATTTTTCACATAAGCCACTTTTCAGCGCTAAAACAGCCTCCAATCGCTCTGAAACGCTCATTTTTGACATAAGCCACTTTTCAGCCTTAGGCGACTGTACAGTGCTAAAACAGCCTCCAATCGCTCTGAAACGCTCATTTTTGACATAAGCCACTTTTCACCTTTAATGAATGAAATTCCAGGTAAAAACTCCTTTGCCATGAAGAAGATCCAAATTCAACCAGTTCAGGCTAGTAAACCTGTTTGAAAGACCTTTTTTCAGTGAAATGCAGCTTAGTGCAAAAACAGGCTGCTCTCGCTCTGAAACGCTCATTTTTCACATAAGCCACTTTTCAGCGCTAAAACAGCCTCCAATCGCTCTGAAACGCTCATTTTTCACATAAGCCACTTTTCAGCCTTAGGCGACTGTACAGTGCTAAAACAGCCTCCAATCGCTCTGAAACGCTCATTTTTGACATAAGCCACTTTTCACCTTTAATGAATGAAATTCCAGGTAAAAACTCCTTTGCCATGAAGAAGATCCAAATTCAACCAGTTCAGGCTAGTAAACCTGTTTGAAAGACCTTTTTTCAATGAAATGCAGCTTAGTGCAAAAACAGGCTGCTCTCGCTCTGAAACGCTCATTTTTCACATAAGCCACTTTTCAGCGCTAAAACAGCCTCCAATCGCTCTGAAACGCTCATTTTTGACATAAGCCACTTTTCACCTTTAATGAATGAAATTCCAGGTAAAAACTCCTTTGCCATGAAGAAGATCCAAATTCATCCAGTTCAGGCTAGTAAACCTGGTTGAAAGACCTTTTTTCAGTGAAATGCAGCTTAGTGCAAAAACAGGCTGCTCTCGCTCTGAAACGCTCATTTTTCACATAAGCCACTTTTCAGCCTTATAGGCGACTGTACAGTGCAAAAACAGCCTCCTCTCGCTCTGAAACGCTCATTTTTCACATAAGCCACTTTTCAGCCTTAGGCGACTGTACAGTGCTAAAACAGCCTCCTGTCGCTCTGAAACGCTCATTTTTGACATAACCCACTTTTCAGCCTTAATGAATTAAATTCCAGGTAAAAACTCCTTTGCCATGAAGAAGATCCAAATTCAACAAGTTCAGGCTAGTAAACCTGTTTGAAAGACCTTTTTTCAGTGAAATGCAGCTTAGTGCAAAAACAGGCTGCTCTCGCTCTGAAACGCTCATTTTTCACAAAAGCCACTTTTCAGCGCTAAAACAGCCTCCAATCGCTCTGAAACGCTCATTTTTCACATAAGCCACTTTTCAGCCTTAGGCGACTGTACAGTGCTAAAACAGCCTCCTATCGCTCTGAAACGCTCATTTTTGACATAACCCACTTTTCAGCCTTAATGAATTAAATTCCAGGTAAAAACTCCTTTGCCATGAAGAAGATCCAAATTCAACAAGTTCAGGCTAGTAAACCTGTTTGAAAGACCTTTTTTCAGTGAAATGCAGCTTAGTGCAAAAACAGGCTGCTCTCGCTCTGAAACGCTCATTTTTCACATAAGCCACTTTTCAGCGCTAAAACAGCCTCCAATCGCTCTGAAACGCTCATTTTTGACATAAGCCACTTTTCAGCCTTAGGCGACTGTACAGTGCTAAAACAGCCTCCAATCGCTCTGAAACGCTCATTTTTGACATAAGCCACTTTTCACCTTTAATGAATGAAATTCCAGGTAAAAACTCCTTTGCCATGAAGAAGATCCAAATTCAACCAGTTCAGGCTAGTAAACCTGTTTGAAAGACCTTTTTTCAATGAAATGCAGCTTAGTGCAAAAACAGGCTGCTCTCGCTCTGAAACGCTCATTTTTCACATAAGCCACTTTTCAGCCTTAGGCGACTGTACAGTGCAAAAACAGGCTGCTCTCGCTCTGAAACGCTCATTTTTCACATAAGCCACTTTTCAGCCTTAGGCGACTGTACAGTGCTAAAACAGCCTCCAATCGCTCTGAAACGCTCATTTTTGACATAAGCCACTTTTCACCTTTAATGAATGAAATTCCAGGTAAAAACTCCTTTGCCATGAAGAAGATCCAAATTCAACAAGTTCAGGCTAGTAAACCTGTTTGAAAGACCTTTTTTCAGTGAAATGCAGCTTAGTGCAAAAACAGGCTGCTCTCGCTCTGAAACGCTCATTTTTCACAAAAGCCACTTTTCAGCGCTAAAACAGCCTCCAATCGCTCTGAAACGCTCATTTTTCACATAAGCCACTTTTCAGCCTTAGGCGACTGTACAGTGCTAAAACAGCCTCCTATCGCTCTGAAACGCTCATTTTTGACATAACCCACTTTTCAGCCTTAATGAATTAAATTCCAGGTAAAAACTCCTTTGCCATGAAGAAGATCCAAATTCAACCAGTTCAGGCTAGTAAACCTGTTTGAAAGACCTTTTTTCAGTGAAATGCAGCTTAGTGCAAAAACAGGCTGCTCTCGCTCTGAAACGCTCATTTTTCACATAAGCCACTTTTCAGCGCTAAAACAGCCTCCAATCGCTCTGAAACGCTCATTTTTGACATAAGCCACTTTTCACCTTTAATGAATGAAATTCCAGGTAAAAACTCCTTTGCCATGAAGAAGATCCAAATTCAACGAGTTCAGGCTAGTAAACCTGTTTGAAAGACCTTTTTTCAGTGAAATGCAGCTTAGTGCAAAAACAGGCTGCTCTCGCTCTGAAACGCTCATTTTTCACAAAAGCCACTTTTCAGCGCTAAAACAGCCTCCAATCGCTCTGAAACGCTCATTTTTCACATAAGCCACTTTTCAGCCTTAGGCGACTGTACAGTGCTAAAACAGCCTCCTATCGCTCTGAAACGCTCATTTTTGACATAACCCACTTTTCAGCCTTAATGAATTAAATTCCAGGTAAAAACTCCTTTGCCATGAAGAAGATCCAAATTCAACAAGTTCAGGCTAGTAAACCTGTTTGAAAGACCTTTTTTCAGTGAAATGCAGCTTAGTGCAAAAACAGGCTGCTCTCGCTCTGAAACGCTCATTTTTCACATAAGCCACTTTTCAGCCTTAGGCGACTGTACAGTGCAAAAACAGGCTGCTCTCGCTCTGAAACGCTCATTTTTCACATAAGCCACTTTTCAGCGCTAAAACAGCCTCCAATCGCTCTGAAACGCTCATTTTTGACATAAGCCACTTTTCACCTTTAATGAATGAAATTCCAGGTAAAAACTCCTTTGCCATGAAGAAGATCCAAATTCAACGAGTTCAGGCTAGTAAACCTGTTTGAAAGACCTTTTTTCAGTGAAATGCAGCTTAGTGCAAAAACAGGCTGCTCTCGCTCTGAAACGCTCATTTTTCACAAAAGCCACTTTTCAGCGCTAAAACAGCCTCCAATCGCTCTGAAACGCTCATTTTTCACATAAGCCACTTTTCAGCCTTAGGCGACTGTACAGTGCTAAAACAGCCTCCTATCGCTCTGAAACGCTCATTTTTGACATAACCCACTTTTCAGCCTTAATGAATTAAATTCCAGGTAAAAACTCCTTTGCCATGAAGAAGATCCAAATTCAACAAGTTCAGGCTAGTAATCCTGTTTGAAAGACCTTTTTTCAGTGAAATGCAGCTTAGTGCAAAAACAGGCCGCTCTCGCTCTGAAACGCTCATTTTTCACATAAGCCACTTTTCAGCGCTAAAACAGCCTCCAATCGCTCTGAAACGCTCATTTTTGACATAAGCCACTTTTCAGCCTTAGGCGACTGTACAGTGCTAAAACAGCCTCCAATCGCTCTGAAACGCTCATTTTTGACATAAGCCACTTTTCACCTTTAATGAATGAAATTCCAGGTAAAAACTCCTTTGCCATGAAGAAGATCCAAATTCAACCAGTTCAGGCTAGTAAACCTGTTTGAAAGACCTTTTTTCAGTGAAATGCAGCTTAGTGCAAAAACAGGCTGCTCTCGCTCTGAAACGCTCATTTTTCACATAAGCCACTTTTCAGCGCTAAAACAGCCTCCAATCGCTCTGAAACGCTCATTTTTCACATAAGCCACTTTTCAGCCTTAGGCGACTGTACAGTGCTAAAACAGCCTCCAATCGCTCTGAAACGCTCATTTTTGACATAAGCCACTTTTCACCTTTAATGAATGAAATTCCAGGTAAAAACTCCTTTGCCATGAAGAAGATCCAAATTCAACCAGTTCAGGCTAGTAAACCTGTTTGAAAGACCTTTTTTCAATGAAATGCAGCTTAGTGCAAAAACAGGCTGCTCTCGCTCTGAAACGCTCATTTTTCACATAAGCCACTTTTCAGCGCTAAAACAGCCTCCAATCGCTCTGAAACGCTCATTTTTGACATAAGCCACTTTTCACCTTTAATGAATGAAATTCCAGGTAAAAACTCCTTTGCCATGAAGAAGATCCAAATTCATCCAGTTCAGGCTAGTAAACCTGGTTGAAAGACCTTTTTTCAGTGAAATGCAGCTTAGTGCAAAAACAGGCTGCTCTCGCTCTGAAACGCTCATTTTTCACATAAGCCACTTTTCAGCCTTATAGGCGACTGTACAGTGCAAAAACAGCCTCCTCTCGCTCTGAAACGCTCATTTTTCACATAAGCCACTTTTCAGCCTTAGGCGACTGTACAGTGCTAAAACAGCCTCCTGTCGCTCTGAAACGCTCATTTTTGACATAACCCACTTTTCAGCCTTAATGAATTAAATTCCAGGTAAAAACTCCTTTGCCATGAAGAAGATCCAAATTCAACAAGTTCAGGCTAGTAAACCTGTTTGAAAGACCTTTTTTCAGTGAAATGCAGCTTAGTGCAAAAACAGGCTGCTCTCGCTCTGAAACGCTCATTTTTCACAAAAGCCACTTTTCAGCGCTAAAACAGCCTCCAATCGCTCTGAAACGCTCATTTTTCACATAAGCCACTTTTCAGCCTTAGGCGACTGTACAGTGCTAAAACAGCCTCCTATCGCTCTGAAACGCTCATTTTTGACATAACCCACTTTTCAGCCTTAATGAATTAAATTCCAGGTAAAAACTCCTTTGCCATGAAGAAGATCCAAATTCAACAAGTTCAGGCTAGTAAACCTGTTTGAAAGACCTTTTTTCAGTGAAATGCAGCTTAGTGCAAAAACAGGCTGCTCTCGCTCTGAAACGCTCATTTTTCACATAAGCCACTTTTCAGCGCTAAAACAGCCTCCAATCGCTCTGAAACGCTCATTTTTGACATAAGCCACTTTTCAGCCTTAGGCGACTGTACAGTGCTAAAACAGCCTCCAATCGCTCTGAAACGCTCATTTTTGACATAAGCCACTTTTCACCTTTAATGAATGAAATTCCAGGTAAAAACTCCTTTGCCATGAAGAAGATCCAAATTCAACGAGTTCAGGCTAGTAAACCTGTTTGAAAGACCTTTTTTCAGTGAAATGCAGCTTAGTGCAAAAACAGGCTGCTCTCGCTCTGAAACGCTCATTTTTCACAAAAGCCACTTTTCAGCGCTAAAACAGCCTCCAATCGCTCTGAAACGCTCATTTTTCACATAAGCCACTTTTCAGCCTTAGGCGACTGTACAGTGCTAAAACAGCCTCCTATCGCTCTGAAACGCTCATTTTTGACATAACCCACTTTTCAGCCTTAATGAATTAAATTCCAGGTAAAAACTCCTTTGCCATGAAGAAGATCCAAATTCAACAAGTTCAGGCTAGTAAACCTGTTTGAAAGACCTTTTTTCAGTGAAATGCAGCTTAGTGCAAAAACAGGCTGCTCTCGCTCTGAAACGCTCATTTTTCACATAAGCCACTTTTCAGCGCTAAAACAGCCTCCAATCGCTCTGAAACGCTCATTTTTGACATAAGCCACTTTTCAGCCTTAGGCGACTGTACAGTGCTAAAACAGCCTCCAATCGCTCTGAAACGCTCATTTTTGACATAAGCCACTTTTCACCTTTAATGAATGAAATTCCAGGTAAAAACTCCTTTGCCATGAAGAAGATCCAAATTCAACCAGTTCAGGCTAGTAAACCTGTTTGAAAGACCTTTTTTCAATGAAATGCAGCTTAGTGCAAAAACAGGCTGCTCTCGCTCTGAAACGCTCATTTTTCACATAAGCCACTTTTCAGCGCTAAAACAGCCTCCAATCGCTCTGAAACGCTCATTTTTGACATAAGCCACTTTTCACCTTTAATGAATGAAATTCCAGGTAAAAACTCCTTTGCCATGAAGAAGATCCAAATTCAACGAGTTCAGGCTAGTAAACCTGTTTGAAAGACCTTTTTTCAGTGAAATGCAGCTTAGTGCAAAAACAGGCTGCTCTCGCTCTGAAACGCTCATTTTTCACAAAAGCCACTTTTCAGCGCTAAAACAGCCTCCAATCGCTCTGAAACGCTCATTTTTCACATAAGCCACTTTTCAGCCTTAGGCGACTGTACAGTGCTAAAACAGCCTCCTATCGCTCTGAAACGCTCATTTTTGACATAACCCACTTTTCAGCCTTAATGAATTAAATTCCAGGTAAAAACTCCTTTGCCATGAAGAAGATCCAAATTCATCCAGTTCAGGCTAGTAAACCTGGTTGAAAGACCTTTTTTCAGTGAAATGCAGCTTAGTGCAAAAACAGGCTGCTCTCGCTCTGAAACGCTCATTTTTCACATAAGCCACTTTTCAGCCTTATAGGCGACTGTACAGTGCAAAAACAGCCTCCAATCGCTCTGAAACGCTCATTTTTGACATAAGCCACTTTTCACCTTTAATGAATGAAATTCCAGGTAAAAACTCCTTTGCCATGAAGAAGATCCAAATTCAACCAGTTCAGGCTAGTAAACCTGTTTGAAAGACCTTTTTTCAATGAAATGCAGCTTAGTGCAAAAACAGGCTGCTCTCGCTCTGAAACGCTCATTTTTCACATAAGCCACTTTTCAGCGCTAAAACAGCCTCCAATCGCTCTGAAACGCTCATTTTTGACATAAGCCACTTTTCACCTTTAATGAATGAAATTCCAGGTAAAAACTCCTTTGCCATGAAGAAGATCCAAATTCAACGAGTTCAGGCTAGTAAACCTGTTTGAAAGACCTTTTTTCAGTGAAATGCAGCTTAGTGCAAAAACAGGCTGCTCTCGCTCTGAAACGCTCATTTTTCACAAAAGCCACTTTTCAGCGCTAAAACAGCCTCCAATCGCTCTGAAACGCTCATTTTTCACATAAGCCACTTTTCAGCCTTAGGCGACTGTACAGTGCTAAAACAGCCTCCTATCGCTCTGAAACGCTCATTTTTGACATAACCCACTTTTCAGCCTTAATGAATTAAATTCCAGGTAAAAACTCCTTTGCCATGAAGAAGATCCAAATTCATCCAGTTCAGGCTAGTAAACCTGGTTGAAAGACCTTTTTTCAGTGAAATGCAGCTTAGTGCAAAAACAGGCTGCTCTCGCTCTGAAACGCTCATTTTTCACATAAGCCACTTTTCAGCCTTATAGGCGACTGTACAGTGCAAAAACAGCCTCCTCTCGCTCTGAAACGCTCATTTTTCACATAAGCCACTTTTCAGCCTTAGGCGACTGTACAGTGCTAAAACAGCCTCCTGTCGCTCTGAAACGCTCATTTTTGACATAACCCACTTTTCAGCCTTAATGAATTAAATTCCAGGTAAAAACTCCTTTGCCATGAAGAAGATCCAAATTCAACAAGTTCAGGCTAGTAAACCTGTTTGAAAGACCTTTTTTCAGTGAAATGCAGCTTAGTGCAAAAACAGGCTGCTCTCGCTCTGAAACGCTCATTTTTCACATAAGCCACTTTTCAGCGCTAAAACAGCCTCCAATCGCTCTGAAACGCTCATTTTTGACATAAGCCACTTTTCAGCCTTAGGCGACTGTACAGTGCTAAAACAGCCTCCAATCGCTCTGAAACGCTCATTTTTGACATAAGCCACTTTTCACCTTTAATGAATGAAATTCCAGGTAAAAACTCCTTTGCCATGAAGAAGATCCAAATTCAACGAGTTCAGGCTAGTAAACCTGTTTGAAAGACCTTTTTTCAGTGAAATGCAGCTTAGTGCAAAAACAGGCTGCTCTCGCTCTGAAACGCTCATTTTTCACAAAAGCCACTTTTCAGCGCTAAAACAGCCTCCAATCGCTCTGAAACGCTCATTTTTCACATAAGCCACTTTTCAGCCTTAGGCGACTGTACAGTGCTAAAACAGCCTCCTATCGCTCTGAAACGCTCATTTTTGACATAACCCACTTTTCAGCCTTAATGAATTAAATTCCAGGTAAAAACTCCTTTGCCATGAAGAAGATCCAAATTCAACAAGTTCAGGCTAGTAAACCTGTTTGAAAGACCTTTTTTCAGTGAAATGCAGCTTAGTGCAAAAACAGGCTGCTCTCGCTCTGAAACGCTCATTTTTCACATAAGCCACTTTTCAGCGCTAAAACAGCCTCCAATCGCTCTGAAACGCTCATTTTTGACATAAGCCACTTTTCAGCCTTAGGCGACTGTACAGTGCTAAAACAGCCTCCAATCGCTCTGAAACGCTCATTTTTGACATAAGCCACTTTTCACCTTTAATGAATGAAATTCCAGGTAAAAACTCCTTTGCCATGAAGAAGATCCAAATTCAACCAGTTCAGGCTAGTAAACCTGTTTGAAAGACCTTTTTTCAATGAAATGCAGCTTAGTGCAAAAACAGGCTGCTCTCGCTCTGAAACGCTCATTTTTCACATAAGCCACTTTTCAGCGCTAAAACAGCCTCCAATCGCTCTGAAACGCTCATTTTTGACATAAGCCACTTTTCACCTTTAATGAATGAAATTCCAGGTAAAAACTCCTTTGCCATGAAGAAGATCCAAATTCAACGAGTTCAGGCTAGTAAACCTGTTTGAAAGACCTTTTTTCAGTGAAATGCAGCTTAGTGCAAAAACAGGCTGCTCTCGCTCTGAAACGCTCATTTTTCACAAAAGCCACTTTTCAGCGCTAAAACAGCCTCCAATCGCTCTGAAACGCTCATTTTTCACATAAGCCACTTTTCAGCCTTAGGCGACTGTACAGTGCTAAAACAGCCTCCTATCGCTCTGAAACGCTCATTTTTGACATAACCCACTTTTCAGCCTTAATGAATTAAATTCCAGGTAAAAACTCCTTTGCCATGAAGAAGATCCAAATTCATCCAGTTCAGGCTAGTAAACCTGGTTGAAAGACCTTTTTTCAGTGAAATGCAGCTTAGTGCAAAAACAGGCTGCTCTCGCTCTGAAACGCTCATTTTTCACATAAGCCACTTTTCAGCCTTATAGGCGACTGTACAGTGCAAAAACAGCCTCCAATCGCTCTGAAACGCTCATTTTTGACATAAGCCACTTTTCACCTTTAATGAATGAAATTCCAGGTAAAAACTCCTTTGCCATGAAGAAGATCCAAATTCAACCAGTTCAGGCTAGTAAACCTGTTTGAAAGACCTTTTTTCAATGAAATGCAGCTTAGTGCAAAAACAGGCTGCTCTCGCTCTGAAACGCTCATTTTTCACATAAGCCACTTTTCAGCGCTAAAACAGCCTCCAATCGCTCTGAAACGCTCATTTTTGACATAAGCCACTTTTCACCTTTAATGAATGAAATTCCAGGTAAAAACTCCTTTGCCATGAAGAAGATCCAAATTCAACGAGTTCAGGCTAGTAAACCTGTTTGAAAGACCTTTTTTCAGTGAAATGCAGCTTAGTGCAAAAACAGGCTGCTCTCGCTCTGAAACGCTCATTTTTCACAAAAGCCACTTTTCAGCGCTAAAACAGCCTCCAATCGCTCTGAAACGCTCATTTTTCACATAAGCCACTTTTCAGCCTTAGGCGACTGTACAGTGCTAAAACAGCCTCCTATCGCTCTGAAACGCTCATTTTTGACATAACCCACTTTTCAGCCTTAATGAATTAAATTCCAGGTAAAAACTCCTTTGCCATGAAGAAGATCCAAATTCATCCAGTTCAGGCTAGTAAACCTGGTTGAAAGACCTTTTTTCAGTGAAATGCAGCTTAGTGCAAAAACAGGCTGCTCTCGCTCTGAAACGCTCATTTTTCACATAAGCCACTTTTCAGCCTTATAGGCGACTGTACAGTGCAAAAACAGCCTCCTCTCGCTCTGAAACGCTCATTTTTCACATAAGCCACTTTTCAGCCTTAGGCGACTGTACAGTGCTAAAACAGCCTCCTGTCGCTCTGAAACGCTCATTTTTGACATAACCCACTTTTCAGCCTTAATGAATTAAATTCCAGGTAAAAACTCCTTTGCCATGAAGAAGATCCAAATTCAACAAGTTCAGGCTAGTAAACCTGTTTGAAAGACCTTTTTTCAGTGAAATGCAGCTTAGTGCAAAAACAGGCTGCTCTCGCTCTGAAACGCTCATTTTTCACAAAAGCCACTTTTCAGCGCTAAAACAGCCTCCAATCGCTCTGAAACGCTCATTTTTCACATAAGCCACTTTTCAGCCTTAGGCGACTGTACAGTGCTAAAACAGCCTCCTATCGCTCTGAAACGCTCATTTTTGACATAACCCACTTTTCAGCCTTAATGAATTAAATTCCAGGTAAAAACTCCTTTGCCATGAAGAAGATCCAAATTCAACAAGTTCAGGCTAGTAAACCTGTTTGAAAGACCTTTTTTCAGTGAAATGCAGCTTAGTGCAAAAACAGGCTGCTCTCGCTCTGAAACGCTCATTTTTCACATAAGCCACTTTTCAGCCTTAGGCGACTGTACAGTGCTAAAACAGCCTCCAATCGCTCTGAAACGCTCATTTTTGACATAAGCCACTTTTCAGCCTTAGGCGACTGTACAGTGCTAAAACAGCCTCCAATCGCTCTGAAACGCTCATTTTTGACATAAGCCACTTTTCACCTTTAATGAATGAAATTCCAGGTAAAAACTCCTTTGCCATGAAGAAGATCCAAATTCAACCAGTTCAGGCTAGTAAACCTGTTTGAAAGACCTTTTTTCAATGAAATGCAGCTTAGTGCAAAAACAGGCTGCTCTCGCTCTGAAACGCTCATTTTTCACATAAGCCACTTTTCAGCGCTAAAACAGCCTCCAATCGCTCTGAAACGCTCATTTTTGACATAAGCCACTTTTCACCTTTAATGAATGAAATTCCAGGTAAAAACTCCTTTGCCATGAAGAAGATCCAAATTCAACGAGTTCAGGCTAGTAAACCTGTTTGAAAGACCTTTTTTCAGTGAAATGCAGCTTAGTGCAAAAACAGGCTGCTCTCGCTCTGAAACGCTCATTTTTCACAAAAGCCACTTTTCAGCGCTAAAACAGCCTCCAATCGCTCTGAAACGCTCATTTTTCACATAAGCCACTTTTCAGCCTTAGGCGACTGTACAGTGCTAAAACAGCCTCCTATCGCTCTGAAACGCTCATTTTTGACATAACCCACTTTTCAGCCTTAATGAATTAAATTCCAGGTAAAAACTCCTTTGCCATGAAGAAGATCCAAATTCAACAAGTTCAGGCTAGTAATCCTGTTTGAAAGACCTTTTTTCAGTGAAATGCAGCTTAGTGCAAAAACAGGCCGCTCTCGCTCTGAAACGCTCATTTTTCACATAAGCCACTTTTCAGCGCTAAAACAGCCTCCAATCGCTCTGAAACGCTCATTTTTGACATAAGCCACTTTTCAGCCTTAGGCGACTGTACAGTGCTAAAACAGCCTCCAATCGCTCTGAAACGCTCATTTTTGACATAAGCCACTTTTCACCTTTAATGAATGAAATTCCAGGTAAAAACTCCTTTGCCATGAAGAAGATCCAAATTCAACCAGTTCAGGCTAGTAAACCTGTTTGAAAGACCTTTTTTCAGTGAAATGCAGCTTAGTGCAAAAACAGGCTGCTCTCGCTCTGAAACGCTCATTTTTCACATAAGCCACTTTTCAGCCTTAGGCGACTGTACAGTGCTAAAACAGCCTCCTATCGCTCTGAAACGCTCATTTTTGACATAACCCACTTTTCAGCCTTAATGAATTAAATTCCAGGTAAAAACTCCTTTGCCATGAAGAAGATCCAAATTCAACAAGTTCAGGCTAGTAATCCTGTTTGAAAGACCTTTTTTCAGTGAAATGCAGCTTAGTGCAAAAACAGGCCGCTCTCGCTCTGAAACGCTCATTTTTCACATAAGCCACTTTTCAGCGCTAAAACAGCCTCCAATCGCTCTGAAACGCTCATTTTTGACATAAGCCACTTTTCAGCCTTAGGCGACTGTACAGTGCTAAAACAGCCTCCAATCGCTCTGAAACGCTCATTTTTGACATAAGCCACTTTTCACCTTTAATGAATGAAATTCCAGGTAAAAACTCCTTTGCCATGAAGAAGATCCAAATTCAACCAGTTCAGGCTAGTAAACCTGTTTGAAAGACCTTTTTTCAGTGAAATGCAGCTTAGTGCAAAAACAGGCTGCTCTCGCTCTGAAACGCTCATTTTTCACATAAGCCACTTTTCAGCCTTAGGCGACTGTACAGTGCTAAAACAGCCTCCAATCGCTCTGAAACGCTCATTTTTGACATAAGCCACTTTTCAGCCTTAGGCGACTGTACAGTGCTAAAACAGCCTCCAATCGCTCTGAAACGCTCATTTTTGACATAAGCCACTTTTCACCTTTAATGAATGAAATTCCAGGTAAAAACTCCTTTGCCATGAAGAAGATCCAAATTCAACCAGTTCAGGCTAGTAAACCTGTTTGAAAGACCTTTTTTCAATGAAATGCAGCTTAGTGCAAAAACAGGCTGCTCTCGCTCTGAAACGCTCATTTTTCACATAAGCCACTTTTCAGCGCTAAAACAGCCTCCAATCGCTCTGAAACGCTCATTTTTGACATAAGCCACTTTTCACCTTTAATGAATGAAATTCCAGGTAAAAACTCCTTTGCCATGAAGAAGATCCAAATTCAACGAGTTCAGGCTAGTAAACCTGTTTGAAAGACCTTTTTTCAGTGAAATGCAGCTTAGTGCAAAAACAGGCTGCTCTCGCTCTGAAACGCTCATTTTTCACAAAAGCCACTTTTCAGCGCTAAAACAGCCTCCAATCGCTCTGAAACGCTCATTTTTCACATAAGCCACTTTTCAGCCTTAGGCGACTGTACAGTGCTAAAACAGCCTCCTATCGCTCTGAAACGCTCATTTTTGACATAACCCACTTTTCAGCCTTAATGAATTAAATTCCAGGTAAAAACTCCTTTGCCATGAAGAAGATCCAAATTCAACAAGTTCAGGCTAGTAATCCTGTTTGAAAGACCTTTTTTCAGTGAAATGCAGCTTAGTGCAAAAACAGGCCGCTCTCGCTCTGAAACGCTCATTTTTCACATAAGCCACTTTTCAGCGCTAAAACAGCCTCCAATCGCTCTGAAACGCTCATTTTTGACATAAGCCACTTTTCAGCCTTAGGCGACTGTACAGTGCTAAAACAGCCTCCAATCGCTCTGAAACGCTCATTTTTGACATAAGCCACTTTTCACCTTTAATGAATGAAATTCCAGGTAAAAACTCCTTTGCCATGAAGAAGATCCAAATTCAACCAGTTCAGGCTAGTAAACCTGTTTGAAAGACCTTTTTTCAGTGAAATGCAGCTTAGTGCAAAAACAGGCTGCTCTCGCTCTGAAACGCTCATTTTTCACATAAGCCACTTTTCAGCGCTAAAACAGCCTCCAATCGCTCTGAAACGCTCATTTTTCACATAAGCCACTTTTCAGCCTTAGGCGACTGTACAGTGCTAAAACAGCCTCCAATCGCTCTGAAACGCTCATTTTTGACATAAGCCACTTTTCACCTTTAATGAATGAAATTCCAGGTAAAAACTCCTTTGCCATGAAGAAGATCCAAATTCAACGAGTTCAGGCCAGTAAACCTGTTTGAAAGACCTTTTTTCAGTGAAATGCAGCTTAGTGCAAAAACAGGCTGCTCTCGCTCTGAAACGCTCATTTTTCACAAAAGCCACTTTTCAGCGCTAAAACAGCCTCCAATCGCTCTGAAACGCTCATTTTTGACATAAGCCACTTTTCACCTTTAATGAATGAAATTCCAGGTAAAAACTCCTTTGCCATGAAGAAGATCCAAATTCAACGAGTTCAGGCTAGTAAACCTGTTTGAAAGACCTTTTTTCAGTGAAATGCAGCTTAGTGCAAAAACAGGCTGCTCTCGCTCTGAAACGCTCATTTTTCACAAAAGCCACTTTTCAGCGCTAAAACAGCCTCCAATCGCTCTGAAACGCTCATTTTTGACATAAGCCACTTTTCAGCCTTAGGCGACTGTACAGTGCTAAAACAGCCTCCAATCGCTCTGAAACGCTCATTTTTCACATAAGCCACTCCTCAGCCTTAGGCGACTGTACAGTGCTAAAACAGCCTCCAATCGCTCTGAAACGCTCATTTTTGACATAAGCCACTTTTCACCTTTAATGAATGAAATTCCAGGTAAAAACTCCTTTGCCATGAAGAAGATCCAAATTCAACCAGTTCAGGCTAGTAAACCTGTTTGAAAGACCTTTTTTCAGTGAAATGCAGCTTAGTGCAAAAACAGGCTGCTCTCGCTCTGAAACGCTCATTTTTCACATAAGCCACTTTTCAGCCTTAGGCGACTGTACAGTGCAAAAACAGGCTGCTCTCGCTCTGAAACGCTCATTTTTGACATAAGCCACTTTTCACCTTTAATGAATGAAATTCCAGGTAAAAACTCCTTTGCCATGAAGAAGATCCAAATTCATCCAGTTCAGGCTAGTAAACCTGGTTGAAAGACCTTTTTTCAGTGAAATGCAGCTTAGTGCAAAAACAGGCTGCTCTCGCTCTGAAACGCTCATTTTTCACATAAGCCACTTTTCAGCCTTATAGGCGACTGTACAGTGCAAAAACAGCCTCCTCTCGCTCTGAAACGCTCATTTTTCACATAAGCCACTTTTCAGCCTTAGGCGACTGTACAGTGCTAAAACAGCCTCCTGTCGCTCTGAAACGCTCATTTTTGACATAACCCACTTTTCAGCCTTAATGAATTAAATTCCAGGTAAAAACTCCTTTGCCATGAAGAAGATCCAAATTCAACCAGTTCAGGCTAGTAAACCTGTTTGAAAGACCTTTTTTCAGTGAAATGCAGCTTAGTGCAAAAACAGGCTGCTCTCGCTCTGAAACGCTCATTTTTCACAAAAGCCACTTTTCAGCGCTAAAACAGCCTCCAATCGCTCTGAAACGCTCATTTTTCACATAAGCCACTTTTCAGCCTTAGGCGACTGTACAGTGCTAAAACAGCCTCCTATCGCTCTGAAACGCTCATTTTTGACATAACCCACTTTTCAGCCTTAATGAATTAAATTCCAGGTAAAAACTCCTTTGCCATGAAGAAGATCCAAATTCAACAAGTTCAGGCTAGTAAACCTGTTTGAAAGACCTTTTTTCAGTGAAATGCAGCTTAGTGCAAAAACAGGCTGCTCTCGCTCTGAAACGCTCATTTTTCACATAAGCCACTTTTCAGCGCTAAAACAGCCTCCAATCGCTCTGAAACGCTCATTTTTGACATAAGCCACTTTTCAGCCTTAGGCGACTGTACAGTGCTAAAACAGCCTCCAATCGCTCTGAAACGCTCATTTTTGACATAAGCCACTTTTCACCTTTAATGAATGAAATTCCAGGTAAAAACTCCTTTGCCATGAAGAAGATCCAAATTCAACCAGTTCAGGCTAGTAAACCTGTTTGAAAGACCTTTTTTCAGTGAAATGCAGCTTAGTGCAAAAACAGGCTGCTCTCGCTCTGAAACGCTCATTTTTCACATAAGCCACTTTTCAGCGCTAAAACAGCCTCCAATCGCTCTGAAACGCTCATTTTTGACATAAGCCACTTTTCAGCCTTAGGCGACTGTACAGTGCTAAAACAGCCTCCAATCGCTCTGAAACGCTCATTTTTCACATAAGCCACTCCTCAGCCTTAGGCGACTGTACAGTGCTAAAACAGCCTCCAATCGCTCTGAAACGCTCATTTTTGACATAAGCCACTTTTCACCTTTAATGAATGAAATTCCAGGTAAAAACTCCTTTGCCATGAAGAAGATCCAAATTCAACCAGTTCAGGCTAGTAAACCTGTTTGAAAGACCTTTTTTCAGTGAAATGCAGCTTAGTGCAAAAACAGGCTGCTCTCGCTCTGAAACGCTCATTTTTCACATAAGCCACTTTTCAGCCTTAGGCGACTGTACAGTGCAAAAACAGGCTGCTCTCGCTCTGAAACGCTCATTTTTGACATAAGCCACTTTTCACCTTTAATGAATGAAATTCCAGGTAAAAACTCCTTTGCCATGAAGAAGATCCAAATTCATCCAGTTCAGGCTAGTAAACCTGGTTGAAAGACCTTTTTTCAGTGAAATGCAGCTTAGTGCAAAAACAGGCTGCTCTCGCTCTGAAACGCTCATTTTTCACATAAGCCACTTTTCAGCCTTATAGGCGACTGTACAGTGCAAAAACAGCCTCCTCTCGCTCTGAAACGCTCATTTTTCACATAAGCCACTTTTCAGCCTTAGGCGACTGTACAGTGCTAAAACAGCCTCCTGTCGCTCTGAAACGCTCATTTTTGACATAACCCACTTTTCAGCCTTAATGAATTAAATTCCAGGTAAAAACTCATTTGCCATGAAGAAGATCCAAATTCAACCAGTTCAGGCTAGTAAACCTGTTTGAAAGACCTTTTTTCAGTGAAATGCAGCTTAGTGCAAAAACAGGCTGCTCTCGCTCTGAAACGCTCATTTTTCACATAAGCCACTTTTCAGCGCTAAAACAGCCTCCAATCGCTCTGAAACGCTCATTTTTGACATAAGCCACTTTTCAGCCTTAGGCGACTGTACAGTGCTAAAACAGCCTCCAATCGCTCTGAAACGCTCATTTTTGACATAAGCCACTTTTCACCTTTAATGAATGAAATTCCAGGTAAAAACTCCTTTGCCATGAAGAAGATCCAAATTCAACCAGTTCAGGCTAGTAAACCTGTTTGAAAGACCTTTTTTCAGTGAAATGCAGCTTAGTGCAAAAACAGGCTGCTCTCGCTCTGAAACGCTCATTTTTCACAAAAGCCACTTTTCAGCGCTAAAACAGCCTCCAATCGCTCTGAAACGCTCATTTTTCACATAAGCCACTTTTCAGCCTTAGGCGACTGTACAGTGCTAAAACAGCCTCCTATCGCTCTGAAACGCTCATTTTTGACATAACCCACTTTTCAGCCTTAATGAATTAAATTCCAGGTAAAAACTCCTTTGCCATGAAGAAGATCCAAATTCAACAAGTTCAGGCTAGTAAACCTGTTTGAAAGACCTTTTTTCAGTGAAATGCAGCTTAGTGCAAAAACAGGCTGCTCTCGCTCTGAAACGCTCATTTTTCACATAAGCCACTTTTCAGCGCTAAAACAGCCTCCAATCGCTCTGAAACGCTCATTTTTGACATAAGCCACTTTTCAGCCTTAGGCGACTGTACAGTGCTAAAACAGCCTCCAATCGCTCTGAAACGCTCATTTTTGACATAAGCCACTTTTCACCTTTAATGAATGAAATTCCAGGTAAAAACTCCTTTGCCATGAAGAAGATCCAAATTCAACCAGTTCAGGCTAGTAAACCTGTTTGAAAGACCTTTTTTCAGTGAAATGCAGCTTAGTGCAAAAACAGGCTGCTCTCGCTCTGAAACGCTCATTTTTCACATAAGCCACTTTTCAGCGCTAAAACAGCCTCCAATCGCTCTGAAACGCTCATTTTTGACATAAGCCACTTTTCAGCCTTAGGCGACTGTACAGTGCTAAAACAGCCTCCAATCGCTCTGAAACGCTCATTTTTGACATAAGCCACTTTTCACCTTTAATGAATGAAATTCCAGGTAAAAACTCCTTTGCCATGAAGAAGATCCAAATTCAACCAGTTCAGGCTAGTAAACCTGTTTGAAAGACCTTTTTTCAGTGAAATGCAGCTTAGTGCAAAAACAGGCTGCTCTCGCTCTGAAACGCTCATTTTTCACATAAGCCACTTTTCAGCCTTAGGCGACTGTACAGTGCTAAAACAGCATCCTATCGCTCTGAAACGCTCATTTTTGACATAACCCACTTTTCAGCCTTAATGAATTAAATTCCAGGTAAAAACTCATTTGCCATGAAGAAGATCCAAATTCAACCAGTTCAGGCTTGTAAACCTGTTTGAAAGACCTTTTTTCAATGAAATGCAGCTTAGTGCAAAAACAGGCTGCTCTCGCTCTGAAACGCTCATTTTTCACATAAGCCACTTTTCAGCGCTAAAACAGCCTCCAATCGCTCTGAAACGCTCATTTTTGACATAAGCCACTTTTCACCTTTAATGAATGAAATTCCAGGTAAAATCTCCTTTGCCATGAAGAAGATCCAAATTCAACGAGTTCAGGCTAGTAAACCTGTTTGAAAGACCTTTTTTCAGTGAAATGCAGCTTAGTGCAAAAACAGGCTGCTCTCGCTCTGAAACGCTCATTTTTCACAAAAGCCACTTTTCAGCGCTAAAACAGCCTCCAATCGCTCTGAAACGCTCATTTTTCACATAAGCCACTTTTCAGCCTTAGGCGACTGTACAGTGCTAAAACAGCCTCCTATCGCTCTGAAACGCTCATTTTTGACATAACCCACTTTTCAGCCTTAATGAATTAAATTCCAGGTAAAAACTCCTTTGCCATGAAGAAGATCCAAATTCAACAAGTTCAGGCTAGTAAACCTGTTTGAAAGACCTTTTTTCAGTGAAATGCAGCTTAGTGCAAAAACAGGCTGCTCTCGCTCTGAAACGCTCATTTTTCACATAAGCCACTTTTCAGCGCTAAAACAGCCTCCAATCGCTCTGAAACGCTCATTTTTGACATAAGCCACTTTTCAGCCTTAGGCGACTGTACAGTGCTAAAACAGCCTCCAATCGCTCTGAAACGCTCATTTTTGACATAACTCACTTTTCAGCCTTAATGAATGAAATTCCAGGTAAAAACTCCTTTACCATGAAGAAGATCCAAATTCATGCAGTTCAGGCTAGTAAACCTGGTTGAAAGACCTTTTTTCAGTGAAATGCAGCTTAATGCAAAAACAGGCTGCTCTCGCTCTGAAACGCTCATTTTTGACATAACCCACTTTTCAGACTTAATGAATGAAATTCCAGGTAAAAACTCCTTTGCCATGAAGAAGATCCAAATTCAACCAGTTCAGGCTAGTAAACCTGTTTGAAAGACCTTTTTTCAGTGAAATGCAGCTTAGTGCAAAAACAGGCTGCTCTCGCTCTGAAACGCTCATTTTTCACAAAAGCCACTTTTCAGCGCTAAAACAGCCTCCTATCGCTCTGAAACGCTCATTTTTGACATAACCCACTTTTCAGCCTTAATGAATTAAATTCCAGGTAAAAACTCCTTTGCCATGAAGAAGATCCAAATTCAACAAGTTCAGGCTAGTAATCCTGTTTGAAAGACCTTTTTTCAGTGAAATGCAGCTTAGTGCAAAAACAGGCCGCTCTCGCTCTGAAACGCTCATTTTTCACATAAGCCACTTTTCAGCGCTAAAACAGCCTCCAATCGCTCTGAAACGCTCATTTTTGACATAAGCCACTTTTCAGCCTTAGGCGACTGTACAGTGCTAAAACAGCCTCCAATCGCTCTGAAACGCTCATTTTTGACATAACTCACTTTTCAGCCTTAATGAATGAAATTCCAGGTAAAAACTCCTTTACCATGAAGAAGATCCAAATTCATGCAGTTCAGGCTAGTAAACCTGGTTGAAAGACCTTTTTTCAGTGAAATGCAGCTTAATGCAAAAACAGGCTGCTCTCGCTCTGAAACGCTCATTTTTGACATAACCCACTTTTCAGACTTAATGAATGAAATTCCAGGTAAAAACTCCTTTGCCATGAAGAAGATCCAAATTCAACCAGTTCAGGCTAGTAAACCTGTTTGAAAGACCTTTTTTCAGTGAAATGCAGCTTAGTGCAAAAACAGGCTGCTCTCGCTCTGAAACGCTCAATTTTCACATAAGCCACTTTTCAGCCTTAGGCGACTGTACAGTGCTAAAACAGCCTCCAATCGCTCTGAAACGCTCATTTTTGACATAAGCCACTTTTCACCTTTAATGAATGAAATTCCAGGTAAAAACTCCTTTGCCATGAAGAAGATCCAAATTCAACCAGTTCAGGCTAGTAAACCTGTTTGAAAGACCTTTTTTCAGTGAAATGCAGCTTAGTGCAAAAACAGGCTGCTCTCGCTCTGAAACGCTCAATTTTCACATAAGCCACTTTTCAGCCTTAGGCGACTGTACAGTGCAAAAACAGGCTGCTCTCGCTCTGAAACGCTCATTTTTCACATAAGCCACTTTTCAGCGCTAAAACAGCCTCCAATCGCTCTGAAACGCTCATTTTTGACATAAGCCACTTTTCACCTTTAATGAATGAAATTCCAGGTAAAAACTCCTTTGCCATGAAGAAGATCCAAATTCAACGAGTTCAGGCTAGTAAACCTGTTTGAAAGACCTTTTTTCAGTGAAATGCAGCTTAGTGCAAAAACAGGCTGCTCTCGCTCTGAAACGCTCATTTTTCACAAAAGCCACTTTTCAGCGCTAAAACAGCCTCCAATCGCTCTGAAACGCTCATTTTTCACATAAGCCACTTTTCAGCCTTAGGCGACTGTACAGTGCTAAAACAGCCTCCTATCGCTCTGAAACGCTCATTTTTGACATAACCCACTTTTCAGCCTTAATGAATTAAATTCCAGGTAAAAACTCCTTTGCCATGAAGAAGATCCAAATTCAACAAGTTCAGGCTAGTAATCCTGTTTGAAAGACCTTTTTTCAGTGAAATGCAGCTTAGTGCAAAAACAGGCCGCTCTCGCTCTGAAACGCTCATTTTTCACATAAGCCACTTTTCAGCGCTAAAACAGCCTCCAATCGCTCTGAAACGCTCATTTTTGACATAAGCCACTTTTCAGCCTTAGGCGACTGTACAGTGCTAAAACAGCCTCCAATCGCTCTGAAACGCTCATTTTTGACATAAGCCACTTTTCACCTTTAATGAATGAAATTCCAGGTAAAAACTCCTTTGCCATGAAGAAGATCCAAATTCAACCAGTTCAGGCTAGTAAACCTGTTTGAAAGACCTTTTTTCAGTGAAATGCAGCTTAGTGCAAAAACAGGCTGCTCTCGCTCTGAAACGCTCATTTTTCACATAAGCCACTTTTCAGCGCTAAAACAGCCTCCAATCGCTCTGAAACGCTCATTTTTCACATAAGCCACTTTTCAGCCTTAGGCGACTGTACAGTGCTAAAACAGCCTCCAATCGCTCTGAAACGCTCATTTTTGACATAAGCCACTTTTCACCTTTAATGAATGAAATTCCAGGTAAAAACTCCTTTGCCATGAAGAAGATCCAAATTCAACCAGTTCAGGCTAGTAAACCTGTTTGAAAGACCTTTTTTCAATGAAATGCAGCTTAGTGCAAAAACAGGCTGCTCTCGCTCTGAAACGCTCATTTTTCACATAAGCCACTTTTCAGCGCTAAAAACAGCCTCCAATCGCTCTGAAACGCTCATTTTTCACATAAGCCACTTTTCACCTTTAATGAATGAAATTCCAGGTAAAAACTCCTTTGCCATGAAGAAGATCCAAATTCATCCAGTTCAGGCTAGTAAACCTGGTTGAAAGACCTTTTTTCAGTGAAATGCAGCTTAGTGCAAAAACAGGCTGCTCTCGCTCTGAAACGCTCATTTTTCACATAAGCCACTTTTCAGCCTTATAGGCGACTGTACAGTGCAAAAACAGGCTGCTCTCGCTCTGAAACGCTCATTTTTCACAAAAGCCACTTTTCAGCGCTAAAACAGCCTCCAATCGCTCTGAAACGCTCATTTTTCACATAAGCCACTTTTCAGCCTTAGCGACTGTACAGTGCTAAAACAGCCTCCTATCGCTCTGAAACGCTCATTTTTGACATAACCCACTTTTCAGCCTTAATGAATTAAATTCCAGGTAAAAACTCCTTTGCCATGAAGAAGATCCAAATTCAACAAGTTCAGGCTAGTAAACCTGTTTGAAAGACCTTTTTTCAGTGAAATGCAGCTTAGTGCAAAAACAGGCTGCTCTCGCTCTGAAACGCTCATTTTTCACAAAAGCCACTTTTCAGCGCTAAAACAGCCTCCAATCGCTCTGAAACGCTCATTTTTCACATAAGCCACTTTTCAGCCTTAGGCGACTGTACAGTGCTAAAACAGCCTCCTATCGCTCTGAAACGCTCATTTTTGACATAACCCACTTTTCAGCCTTAATGAATTAAATTCCAGGTAAAAACTCCTTTGCCATGAAGAAGATCCAAATTCAACGAGTTCAGGCTAGTAAACCTGTTTGAAAGACCTTTTTTCAATGAAATGCAGCTTAGTGCAAAAACAGGCTGCTCTCGCTCTGAAACGCTCATTTTTCACATAAGCCACTTTTCAGCGCTAAAACAGCCTCCAATCGCTCTGAAACGCTCATTTTTGACATAAGCCACTTTTCACCTTTAATGAATGAAATTCCAGGTAAAAACTCCTTTGCCATGAAGAAGATCCAAATTCAACGAGTTCAGGCTAGTAAACCTGTTTGAAAGACCTTTTTTCAGTGAAATGCAGCTTAGTGCAAAAACAGGCTGCTCTCGCTCTGAAACGCTCATTTTTCACAAAAGCCACTTTTCAGCGCTAAAACAGCCTCCAATCGCTCTGAAACGCTCATTTTTCACATAAGCCACTTTTCAGCCTTAGGCGACTGTACAGTGCTAAAACAGCCTCCTATCGCTCTGAAACGCTCATTTTTGACATAACCCACTTTTCAGCCTTAATGAATTAAATTCCAGGTAAAAACTCCTTTGCCATGAAGAAGATCCAAATTCAACAAGTTCAGGCTAGTAATCCTGTTTGAAAGACCTTTTTTCAGTGAAATGCAGCTTAGTGCAAAAACAGGCCGCTCTCGCTCTGAAACGCTCATTTTTCACATAAGCCACTTTTCAGCGCTAAAACAGCCTCCAATCGCTCTGAAACGCTCATTTTTGACATAAGCCACTTTTCAGCCTTAGGCGACTGTACAGTGCTAAAACAGCCTCCAATCGCTCTGAAACGCTCATTTTTGACATAACTCACTTTTCAGCCTTAATGAATGAAATTCCAGGTAAAAACTCCTTTACCATGAAGAAGATCCAAATTCATGCAGTTCAGGCTAGTAAACCTGGTTGAAAGACCTTTTTTCAGTGAAATGCAGCTTAATGCAAAAACAGGCTGCTCTCGCTCTGAAACGCTCATTTTTGACATAACCCACTTTTCAGACTTAATGAATGAAATTCCAGGTAAAAACTCCTTTGCCATGAAGAAGATCCAAATTCAACCAGTTCAGGCTAGTAAACCTGTTTGAAAGACCTTTTTTCAGTGAAATGCAGCTTAGTGCAAAAACAGGCTGCTCTCGCTCTGAAACGCTCAATTTTCACATAAGCCACTTTTCAGCCTTAGGCGACTGTACAGTGCAAAAACAGGCTGCTCTCGCTCTGAAACGCTCATTTTTCACATAAGCCACTTTTCAGCGCTAAAACAGCCTCCAATCGCTCTGAAACGCTCATTTTTGACATAAGCCACTTTTCACCTTTAATGAATGAAATTCCAGGTAAAAACTCCTTTGCCATGAAGAAGATCCAAATTCAACGAGTTCAGGCTAGTAAACCTGTTTGAAAGACCTTTTTTCAGTGAAATGCAGCTTAGTGCAAAAACAGGCTGCTCTCGCTCTGAAACGCTCATTTTTCACAAAAGCCACTTTTCAGCGCTAAAACAGCCTCCAATCGCTCTGAAACGCTCATTTTTCACATAAGCCACTTTTCAGCCTTAGGCGACTGTACAGTGCTAAAACAGCCTCCTATCGCTCTGAAACGCTCATTTTTGACATAACCCACTTTTCAGCCTTAATGAATTAAATTCCAGGTAAAAACTCCTTTGCCATGAAGAAGATCCAAATTCAACAAGTTCAGGCTAGTAATCCTGTTTGAAAGACCTTTTTTCAGTGAAATGCAGCTTAGTGCAAAAACAGGCCGCTCTCGCTCTGAAACGCTCATTTTTCACATAAGCCACTTTTCAGCGCTAAAACAGCCTCCAATCGCTCTGAAACGCTCATTTTTGACATAAGCCACTTTTCAGCCTTAGGCGACTGTACAGTGCTAAAACAGCCTCCAATCGCTCTGAAACGCTCATTTTTGACATAAGCCACTTTTCACCTTTAATGAATGAAATTCAGGTAAAAACTCCTTTGCCATGAAGAAGATCCAAATTCAACCAGTTCAGGCTAGTAAACCTGTTTGAAAGACCTTTTTTCAGTGAAATGCAGCTTAGTGCAAAAACAGGCTGCTCTCGCTCTGAAACGCTCATTTTTCACATAAGCCACTTTTCAGCGCTAAAACAGCCTCCAATCGCTCTGAAACGCTCATTTTTCACATAAGCCACTTTTCAGCCTTAGGCGACTGTACAGTGCTAAAACAGCCTCCAATCGCTCTGAAACGCTCATTTTTGACATAAGCCACTTTTCACCTTTAATGAATGAAATTCCAGGTAAAAACTCCTTTGCCATGAAGAAGATCCAAATTCAACCAGTTCAGGCTAGTAAACCTGTTTGAAAGACCTTTTTTCAATGAAATGCAGCTTAGTGCAAAAACAGGCTGCTCTCGCTCTGAAACGCTCATTTTTCACATAAGCCACTTTTCAGCGCTAAAACAGCCTCCAATCGCTCTGAAACGCTCATTTTTGACATAAGCCACTTTTCACCTTTAATGAATGAAATTCCAGGTAAAAACTCCTTTGCCATGAAGAAGATCCAAATTCATCCAGTTCAGGCTAGTAAACCTGGTTGAAAGACCTTTTTTCAGTGAAATGCAGCTTAGTGCAAAAACAGGCTGCTCTCGCTCTGAAACGCTCATTTTTCACATAAGCCACTTTTCAGCCTTATAGGCGACTGTACAGTGCAAAAACAGGCTGCTCTCGCTCTGAAACGCTCATTTTTCACAAAAGCCACTTTTCAGCGCTAAAACAGCCTCCAATCGCTCTGAAACGCTCATTTTTCACATAAGCCACTTTTCAGCCTTAGGCGACTGTACAGTGCTAAAACAGCCTCCTATCGCTCTGAAACGCTCATTTTTGACATAACCCACTTTTCAGCCTTAATGAATTAAATTCCAGGTAAAAACTCCTTTGCCATGAAGAAGATCCAAATTCAACAAGTTCAGGCTAGTAAACCTGTTTGAAAGACCTTTTTTCAGTGAAATGCAGCTTAGTGCAAAAACAGGCTGCTCTCGCTCTGAAACGCTCATTTTTCACATAAGCCACTTTTCAGCCTTAGGCGACTGTACAGTGCAAAAACAGGCTGCTCTCGCTCTGAAACGCTCATTTTTCACATAAGCCACTTTTCAGCGCTAAAACAGCCTCCAATCGCTCTGAAACGCTCATTTTTGACATAAGCCACTTTTCAGCCTTAGGCGACTGTACAGTGCTAAAACAGCCTCCAATCGCTCTGAAACGCTCATTTTTGACATAAGCCACTTTTCACCTTTAATGAATGAAATTCCAGGTAAAAACTCCTTTGCCATGAAGAAGATCCAAATTCAACCAGTTCAGGCTAGTAAACCTGTTTGAAAGACCTTTTTTCAGTGAAATGCAGCTTAGTGCAAAAACAGGCTGCTCTCGCTCTGAAACGCTCATTTTTCACATAAGCCACTTTTCAGCGCTAAAACAGCCTCCAATCGCTCTGAAACGCTCATTTTTCACATAAGCCACTTTTCAGCCTTAGGCGACTGTACAGTGCTAAAACAGCCTCCAATCGCTCTGAAACGCTCATTTTTGACATAAGCCACTTTTCACCTTTAATGAATGAAATTCCAGGTAAAAACTCCTTTGCCATGAAGAAGATCCAAATTCAACGAGTTCAGGCCAGTAAACCTGTTTGAAAGACCTTTTTTCAGTGAAATGCAGCTTAGTGCAAAAACAGGCTGCTCTCGCTCTGAAACGCTCATTTTTCACAAAAGCCACTTTTCAGCGCTAAAACAGCCTCCAATCGCTCTGAAACGCTCATTTTTGACATAAGCCACTTTTCACCTTTAATGAATGAAATTCCAGGTAAAAACTCCTTTGCCATGAAGAAGATCCAAATTCAACGAGTTCAGGCTAGTAAACCTGTTTGAAAGACCTTTTTTCAGTGAAATGCAGCTTAGTGCAAAAACAGGCTGCTCTCGCTCTGAAACGCTCATTTTTCACAAAAGCCACTTTTCAGCGCTAAAACAGCCTCCAATCGCTCTGAAACGCTCATTTTTGACATAAGCCACTTTTCAGCCTTAGGCGACTGTACAGTGCTAAAACAGCCTCCAATCGCTCTGAAACGCTCATTTTTCACATAAGCCACTCCTCAGCCTTAGGCGACTGTACAGTGCTAAAACAGCCTCCAATCGCTCTGAAACGCTCATTTTTGACATAAGCCACTTTTCACCTTTAATGAATGAAATTCCAGGTAAAAACTCCTTTGCCATGAAGAAGATCCAAATTCAACCAGTTCAGGCTAGTAAACCTGTTTGAAAGACCTTTTTTCAGTGAAATGCAGCTTAGTGCAAAAACAGGCTGCTCTCGCTCTGAAACGCTCATTTTTCACATAAGCCACTTTTCAGCCTTAGGCGACTGTACAGTGCAAAAACAGGCTGCTCTCGCTCTGAAACGCTCATTTTTGACATAAGCCACTTTTCACCTTTAATGAATGAAATTCCAGGTAAAAACTCCTTTGCCATGAAGAAGATCCAAATTCATCCAGTTCAGGCTAGTAAACCTGGTTGAAAGACCTTTTTTCAGTGAAATGCAGCTTAGTGCAAAAACAGGCTGCTCTCGCTCTGAAACGCTCATTTTTCACATAAGCCACTTTTCAGCCTTATAGGCGACTGTACAGTGCAAAAACAGCCTCCTCTCGCTCTGAAACGCTCATTTTTCACATAAGCCACTTTTCAGCCTTAGGCGACTGTACAGTGCTAAAACAGCCTCCTGTCGCTCTGAAACGCTCATTTTTGACATAACCCACTTTTCAGCCTTAATGAATTAAATTCCAGGTAAAAACTCATTTGCCATGAAGAAGATCCAAATTCAACCAGTTCAGGCTAGTAAACCTGTTTGAAAGACCTTTTTTCAGTGAAATGCAGCTTAGTGCAAAAACAGGCTGCTCTCGCTCTGAAACGCTCATTTTTCACATAAGCCACTTTTCAGCGCTAAAACAGCCTCCAATCGCTCTGAAACGCTCATTTTTCACATAAGCCACTTTTCAGCCTTAGGCGACTGTACAGTGCTAAAACAGCCTCCTATCGCTCTGAAACGCTCATTTTTGACATAACCCACTTTTCAGCCTTAATGAATTAAATTCCAGGTAAAAACTCCTTTGCCATGAAGAAGATCCAAATTCAACAAGTTCAGGCTAGTAAACCTGTTTGAAAGACCTTTTTTCAGTGAAATGCAGCTTAGTGCAAAAACAGGCTGCTCTCGCTCTGAAACGCTCATTTTTCACATAAGCCACTTTTCAGCGCTAAAACAGCCTCCAATCGCTCTGAAACGCTCATTTTTGACATAAGCCACTTTTCAGCCTTAGGCGACTGTACAGTGCTAAAACAGCCTCCAATCGCTCTGAAACGCTCATTTTTGACATAAGCCACTTTTCACCTTTAATGAATGAAATTCCAGGTAAAAACTCCTTTGCCATGAAGAAGATCCAAATTCAACCAGTTCAGGCTAGTAAACCTGTTTGAAAGACCTTTTTTCAGTGAAATGCAGCTTAGTGCAAAAACAGGCTGCTCTCGCTCTGAAACGCTCATTTTTCACATAAGCCACTTTTCAGCGCTAAAACAGCCTCCAATCGCTCTGAAACGCTCATTTTTGACATAAGCCACTTTTCAGCCTTAGGCGACTGTACAGCGCTAAAACAGCCTCCAATCGCTCTGAAACGCTCATTTTTGACATAAGCCACTTTTCACCTTTAATGAATTAAATTCCAGGTAAAAACTCCTTTGCCATGAAGAAGATCCAAATTCAACGAGTTCAGGCTAGTAAACCTGTTTGAAAGACCTTTTTTCAGTGAAATGCAGCTTAGTGCAAAAACAGGCTGCTCTCGCTCTGAAACGCTCATTTTTCACATAAGCCACTTTTCAGCGCTAAAACAGCCTCCAATCGCTCTGAAACGCTCATTTTTGACATAAGCCACTTTTCAGCCTTAGGCGACTGTACAGTGCTAAAACAGCCTCCAATCGCTCTGAAACGCTCATTTTTGACATAAGCCACTTTTCACCTTTAATGAATGAAATTCCAGGTAAAAACTCCTTTGCCATGAAGAAGATCCAAATTCAACCAGTTCAGGCTAGTAAACCTGCTTGAAAGACCTTTTTTCAGTGAAATGCAGCTTAGTGCAAAAACAGGCTGCTCTCGCTCTGAAACGCTCATTTTTCACATAAGCCACTTTTCAGCCTTAGGCGACTGTACAGTGCTAAAACAGCATCCTATCGCTCTGAAACGCTCATTTTTGACATAACCCACTTTTCAGCCTTAATGAATTAAATTCCAGGTAAAAACTCATTTGCCATGAAGAAGATCCAAATTCAACCAGTTCAGGCTTGTAAACCTGTTTGAAAGACCTTTTTTCAATGAAATGCAGCTTAGTGCAAAAACAGGCTGCTCTCGCTCTGAAACGCTCATTTTTCACATAAGCCACTTTTCAGCGCTAAAACAGCCTCCAATCGCTCTGAAACGCTCATTTTTGACATAAGCCACTTTTCACCTTTAATGAATGAAATTCCAGGTAAAATCTCCTTTGCCATGAAGAAGATCCAAATTCAACGAGTTCAGGCTAGTAAACCTGTTTGAAAGACCTTTTTTCAGTGAAATGCAGCTTAGTGCAAAAACAGGCTGCTCTCGCTCTGAAACGCTCATTTTTCACATAAGCCACTTTTCAGCGCTAAAACAGCCTCCAATCGCTCTGAAACGCTCATTTTTGACATAAGCCACTTTTCAGCCTTAGGCGACTGTACAGTGCTAAAACAGCCTCCAATCGCTCTGAAACGCTCATTTTTGACATAACTCACTTTTCAGCCTTAATGAATGAAATTCCAGGTAAAAACTCCTTTACCATGAAGAAGATCCAAATTCATGCAGTTCAGCCTAGTAAACCTGGTTGAAAGACCTTTTTTCAGTGAAATGCAGCTTAATGCAAAAACAGGCTGCTCTCGCTCTGAAACGCTCATTTTTGACATAACCCACTTTTCAGACTTAATGAATGAAATTCCAGGTAAAAACTCCTTTGCCATGAAGAAGATCCAAATTCAACCAGTTCAGGCTAGTAAACCTGTTTGAAAGACCTTTTTTCAGTGAAATGCAGCTTAGTGCAAAAACAGGCTGCTCTCGCTCTGAAACGCTCAATTTTCACATAAGCCACTTTTCAGCCTTAGGCGACTGTACAGTGCTAAAACAGCCTCCAATCGCTCTGAAACGCTCATTTTTGACATAAGCCACTTTTCACCTTTAATGAATGAAATTCCAGGTAAAAACTCCTTTGCCATGAAGAAGATCCAAATTCAACCAGTTCAGGCTAGTAAACCTGTTTGAAAGACCTTTTTTCAGTGAAATGCAGCTTAGTGCAAAAACAGGCTGCTCTCGCTCTGAAACGCTCAATTTTCACATAAGCCACTTTTCAGCCTTAGGCGACTGTACAGTGCAAAAACAGGCTGCTCTCGCTCTGAAACGCTCATTTTTCACATAAGCCACTTTTCAGCGCTAAAACAGCCTCCAATCGCTCTGAAACGCTCATTTTTGACATAAGCCACTTTTCACCTTTAATGAATGAAATTCCAGGTAAAAACTCCTTTGCCATGAAGAAGATCCAAATTCAACGAGTTCAGGCTAGTAAACCTGTTTGAAAGACCTTTTTTCAGTGAAATGCAGCTTAGTGCAAAAACAGGCTGCTCTCGCTCTGAAACGCTCATTTTTCACAAAAGCCACTTTTCAGCGCTAAAACAGCCTCCAATCGCTCTGAAACGCTCATTTTTCACATAAGCCACTTTTCAGCCTTAGGCGACTGTACAGTGCTAAAACAGCCTCCTATCGCTCTGAAACGCTCATTTTTGACATAACCCACTTTTCAGCCTTAATGAATTAAATTCCAGGTAAAAACTCCTTTGCCATGAAGAAGATCCAAATTCAACAAGTTCAGGCTAGTAATCCTGTTTGAAAGACCTTTTTTCAGTGAAATGCAGCTTAGTGCAAAAACAGGCCGCTCTCGCTCTGAAACGCTCATTTTTCACATAAGCCACTTTTCAGCGCTAAAACAGCCTCCAATCGCTCTGAAACGCTCATTTTTCACATAAGCCACTTTTCAGCCTTAGGCGACTGTACAGTGCTAAAACAGCCTCCAATCGCTCTGAAACGCTCATTTTTGACATAAGCCACTTTTCACCTTTAATGAATGAAATTCCAGGTAAAAACTCCTTTGCCATGAAGAAGATCCAAATTCAACCAGTTCAGGCTAGTAAACCTGTTTGAAAGACCTTTTTTCAATGAAATGCAGCTTAGTGCAAAAACAGGCTGCTCTCGCTCTGAAACGCTCATTTTTCACATAAGCCACTTTTCAGCGCTAAAACAGCCTCCAATCGCTCTGAAACGCTCATTTTTGACATAAGCCACTTTTCACCTTTAATGAATGAAATTCCAGGTAAAAACTCCTTTACCATGAAGAAGATCCAAATTCAACGAGTTCAGGCCAGTAAACCTGTTTGAAAGACCTTTTTTCAGTGAAATGCAGCTTAGTGCAAAAACAGGCTGCTCTCGCTCTGAAACGCTCATTTTTCACAAAAGCCACTTTTCAGCGCTAAAACAGCCTCCAATCGCTCTGAAACGCTCATTTTTGACATAAGCCACTTTTCAGCCTTAGGCGACTGTACAGTGCTAAAACAGCCTCCAATCGCTCTGAAACGCTCATTTTTCACAAAAGCCACTTTTCAGCGCTAAAACAGCCTCCAATCGCTCTGAAACGCTCATTTTTGACATAAGCCACTTTTCAGCCTTAGGCGACTGTACAGTGCTAAAACAGCCTCCAATCGCTCTGAAACGCTCATTTTTGACATAAGCCACTTTTCACCTTTAATGAATGAAATTCCAGGTAAAAACTCCTTTGCCATGAAGAAGATCCAAATTCAACCAGTTCAGGCTAGTAAACCTGTTTGAAAGACCTTTTTTCAATGAAATGCAGCTTAGTGCAAAAACAGGCTGCTCTCGCTCTGAAACGCTCATTTTTCACATAAGCCACTTTTCAGCGCTAAAACAGCCTCCAATCGCTCTGAAACGCTCATTTTTGACATAAGCCACTTTTCACCTTTAATGAATGAAATTCCAGGTAAAAACTCCTTTGCCATGAAGAAGATCCAAATTCAACGAGTTCAGGCTAGTAAACCTGTTTGAAAGACCTTTTTTCAGTGAAATGCAGCTTAGTGCAAAAACAGGCTGCTCTCGCTCTGAAACGCTCATTTTTCACAAAAGCCACTTTTCAGCGCTAAAACAGCCTCCAATCGCTCTGAAACGCTCATTTTTGACATAAGCCACTTTTCAGCCTTAGGCGACTGTACAGTGCTAAAACAGCCTCCAATCGCTCTGAAACGCTCATTTTTCACATAAGCCACTCCTCAGCCTTAGGCGACTGTACAGTGCTAAAACAGCCTCCAATCGCTCTGAAACGCTCATTTTTGACATAAGCCACTTTTCACCTTTAATGAATGAAATTCCAGGTAAAAACTCCTTTGCAATGAAGAAGATCCAAATTCAACCAGTTCAGGCTAGTAAACCTGTTTGAAAGACCTTTTTTCAGTGAAATGCAGCTTAGTGCAAAAACAGGCTGCTCTCGCTCTGAAACGCTCATTTTTCACATAAGCCACTTTTCAGCCTTAGGCGACTGTACAGTGCAAAAACAGGCTGCTCTCGCTCTGAAACGCTCATTTTTGACATAAGCCACTTTTCACCTTTAATGAATGAAATTCCAGGTAAAAACTCCTTTGCCATGAAGAAGATCCAAATTCATCCAGTTCAGGCTAGTAAACCTGGTTGAAAGACCTTTTTTCAGTGAAATGCAGCTTAGTGCAAAAACAGGCTGCTCTCGCTCTGAAACGCTCATTTTTCACATAAGCCACTTTTCAGCCTTATAGGCGACTGTACAGTGCAAAAACAGCCTCCTCTCGCTCTGAAACGCTCATTTTTCACATAAGCCACTTTTCAGCCTTAGGCGACTGTACAGTGCTAAAACAGCCTCCTGTCGCTCTGAAACGCTCATTTTTGACATAACCCACTTTTCAGCCTTAATGAATTAAATTCCAGGTAAAAACTCATTTGCCATGAAGAAGATCCAAATTCAATCAGTTCAGGCTAGTAAACCTGTTTGAAAGACCTTTTTTCAGTGAAATGCAGCTTAGTGCAAAAACAGGCTGCTCTCGCTCTGAAACGCTCATTTTTCACATAAGCCACTTTTCAGCCTTAGGCGACTGTACAGTGCAAAAACAGGCTGCTCTCGCTCTGAAACGCTCATTTTTCACATAAGCCACTTTTCAGCCTTAGGCGACTGTACAGTGCTAAAACAGCCTCCTATCGCTCTGAAACGCTCATTTTTGACATAACCCACTTTTCAGCCTTAATGAATTAAATTCCAGGTAAAAACTCCTTTGCCATGAAGAAGATCCAAATTCAACCAGTTCAGGCTAGTAAACCTGTTTGAAAGACCTTTTTTCAGTGAAATGCAGCTTAGTGCAAAAACAGGCTGCTCTCGCTCTGAAACGCTCATTTTTCACATAAGCCACTTTTCAGCGCTAAAACAGCCTCCAATCGCTCTGAAACGCTCATTTTTGACATAAGCCACTTTTCAGCCTTAGGCGACTGTACAGTGCTAAAACAGCCTCCAATCGCTCTGAAACGCTCATTTTGACATAAGCCACTTTTCACCTTTAATGAATGAAATTCCAGGTAAAAACTCCTTTGCCATGAAGAAGATCCAAATTCAACCAGTTCAGGCTAGTAAACCTGTTTGAAAGACCTTTTTTCAGTGAAATGCAGCTTAGTGCAAAAACAGGCTGCTCTCGCTCTGAAACGCTCATTTTTCACATAAGCCACTTTTCAGCGCTAAAACAGCCTCCAATCGCTCTGAAACGCTCATTTTTGACATAAGCCACTTTTCAGCCTTAGGCGACTGTACAGTGCTAAAACAGCCTCCAATCGCTCTGAAACGCTCATTTTGACATAAGCCACTTTTCACCTTTAATGAATGAAATTCCAGGTAAAAACTCCTTTGCCATGAAGAAGATCCAAATTCAACCAGTTCAGGCTAGTAAACCTGTTTGAAAGACCTTTTTTCAGTGAAATGCAGCTTAGTGCAAAAACAGGCTGCTCTCGCTCTGAAACGCTCATTTTTCACATAAGCCACTTTTCAGCCTTAGGCGACTGTACAGTGCTAAAACAGCCTCCAATCGCTCTGAAACGCTCATTTTTGACATAAGCCACTTTTCACCTTTAATGAATGAAATTCCAGGTAAAAACTCCTTTGCAATGAAGAAGATCCAAATTCAACCAGTTCAGGCTAGTAAACCTGTTTGAAAGACCTTTTTTCAGTGAAATGCAGCTTAGTGCAAAAACAGGCTGCTCTCGCTCTGAAACGCTCATTTTTCACATAAGCCACTTTTCAGCCTTAGGCGACTGTACAGTGCAAAAACAGGCTGCTCTCGCTCTGAAACGCTCATTTTTGACATAAGCCACTTTTCACCTTTAATGAATGAAATTCCAGGTAAAAACTCCTTTGCCATGAAGAAGATCCAAATTCATCCAGTTCAGGCTAGTAAACCTGGTTGAAAGACCTTTTTTCAGTGAAATGCAGCTTAGTGCAAAAACAGGCTGCTCTCGCTCTGAAACGCTCATTTTTCACATAAGCCACTTTTCAGCCTTATAGGCGACTGTACAGTGCAAAAACAGCCTCCTCTCGCTCTGAAACGCTCATTTTTCACATAAGCCACTTTTCAGCCTTAGGCGACTGTACAGTGCTAAAACAGCCTCCTGTCGCTCTGAAACGCTCATTTTTGACATAACCCACTTTTCAGCCTTAATGAATTAAATTCCAGGTAAAAACTCATTTGCCATGAAGAAGATCCAAATTCAATCAGTTCAGGCTAGTAAACCTGTTTGAAAGACCTTTTTTCAGTGAAATGCAGCTTAGTGCAAAAACAGGCTGCTCTCGCTCTGAAACGCTCATTTTTCACATAAGCCACTTTTCAGCCTTAGGCGACTGTACAGTGCAAAAACAGGCTGCTCTCGCTCTGAAACGCTCATTTTTCACATAAGCCACTTTTCAGCCTTAGGCGACTGTACAGTGCTAAAACAGCCTCCTATCGCTCTGAAACGCTCATTTTTGACATAACCCACTTTTCAGCCTTAATGAATGAAATTCCAGGTAAAAACTCCTTTGCCATGAAGAAGATCCAAATTCAACCAGTTCAGGCTAGTAAACCTGTTTGAAAGACCTTTTTTCAGTGAAATGCAGCTTAGTGCAAAAACAGGCTGCTCTCGCTCTGAAACGCTCATTTTTCACATAAGCCACTTTTCAGCGCTAAAACAGCCTCCAATCGCTCTGAAACGCTCATTTTTGACATAAGCCACTTTTCAGCCTTAGGCGACTGTACAGTGCTAAAACAGCCTCCAATCGCTCTGAAACGCTCATTTTGACATAAGCCACTTTTCACCTTTAATGAATGAAATTCCAGGTAAAAACTCCTTTGCCATGAAGAAGATCCAAATTCAACCAGTTCAGGCTAGTAAACCTGTTTGAAAGACCTTTTTTCAGTGAAATGCAGCTTAGTGCAAAAACAGGCTGCTCTCGCTCTGAAACGCTCATTTTTCACATAAGCCACTTTTCAGCGCTAAAACAGCCTCCAATCGCTCTGAAACGCTCATTTTTGACATAAGCCACTTTTCAGCCTTAGGCGACTGTACAGTGCTAAAACAGCCTCCAATCGCTCTGAAACGCTCATTTTGACATAAGCCACTTTTCACCTTTAATGAATGAAATTCCAGGTAAAAACTCCTTTGCCATGAAGAAGATCCAAATTCAACCAGTTCAGGCTAGTAAACCTGTTTGAAAGACCTTTTTTCAGTGAAATGCAGCTTAGTGCAAAAACAGGCTGCTCTCGCTCTGAAACGCTCATTTTTCACATAAGCCACTTTTCAGCCTTAGGCGACTGTACAGTGCTAAAACAGCCTCTTATCGCTCTGAAACGCTCATTTTTGACATAACCCACTTTTCAGCCTTAATGAATTAAATTCCAGGTAAAAACTCATTTGCCATGAAGAAGATCCAAATTCAACCAGTTCAGGCTAGTAAACCTGTTTGAAAGACCTTTTTTCAGTGAAATGCAGCTTAGTGCAAAAACAGGCTGCTCTCGCTCTGAAACGCTCATTTTTCACATAAGCCACTTTTCAGCGCTAAAACAGCCTCCAATCGCTCTGAAACGCTCATTTTTGACATAAGCCACTTTTCAGCCTTAGGCGACTGTACAGTGCTAAAACAGCCTCCAATCGCTCTGAAACGCTCATTTTTGACATAAGCCACTTTTCACCTTTAATGAATGAAATTCCAGGTAAAAACTCCTTTGCCATGAAGAAGATCCAAATTCAACCAGTTCAGGCTAGTAAACCTGTTTGAAAGACCTTTTTTCAGTGAAATGCAGCTTAGTGCAAAAACAGGCTGCTCTCGCTCTGAAACGCTCATTTTTCACAAAAGCCACTTTTCAGCGCTAAAACAGCCTCCAATCGCTCTGAAACGCTCATTTTTCACATAAGCCACTTTTCACCTTTAATGAATGAAATTCCAGGTAAAAACTCCTTTGCCATGAAGAAGATCCAAATTCAACGAGTTCAGGCTAGTAAACCTGTTTGAAAGACCTTTTTTCAGTGAAATGCAGCTTAGTGCAAAAACAGGCTGCTCTCGCTCTGAAACGCTCATTTTTCACAAAAGCCACTTTTCAGCGCTAAAACAGCCTCCAGTCGCTCTGAAACGCTCATTTTTCACATAAGCCACTTTTCAGCCTTAGGCGACTGTACAGTGCTAAAACAGCCTCCTATCGCTCTGAAACGCTCATTTTTGACATAACTCACTTTTCAGCCTTAATGAATGAAATTCCAGGTAAAAACTCCTTTACCATGAAGAAGATCCAAATTCATGCAGTTCAGGCTAGTAAACCTGGTTGAAAGACCTTTTTTCAGTGAAATGCAGCTTAGTGCAAAAACAGGCTGCTCTCGCTCTGAAACGCTCATTTTTGACATAACCCACTTTTCAGACTTAATGAATGAAATTCCAGGTAAAAACTCCTTTGCCATGAAGAAGATCCAAATTCAACCAGTTCAGGCTAGTAAACCTGTTTGAAAGACCTTTTTTCAGTGAAATGCAGCTTAGTGCAAAAACAGGCTGCTCTCGCTCTGAAACGCTCATTTTTCACATAAGCCACTTTTCAGCCTTAGGCGACTGTACAGTGCTAAAACAGCCTCCAATCGCTCTGAAACGCTCATTTTTGACATAAGCCACTTTTCACCTTTAATGAATGAAATTCCAGGTAAAAACTCCTTTGCCATGAAGAAGATCCAAATTCAACCAGTTCAGGCTAGTAAACCTGTTTGAAAGACCTTTTTTCAGTGAAATGCAGCTTAGTGCAAAAACAGGCTGCTCTCGCTCTGAAACGCTCATTTTTCACATAAGCCACTTTTCAGCGCTAAAACAGCCTCCAATCGCTCTGAAACGCTCATTTTTGACATAAGCCACTTTTCAGCCTTAGGCGACTGTACAGTGCTAAAACAGCCTCCAATCGCTCTGAAACGCTCATTTTGACATAAGCCACTTTTCACCTTTAATGAATGAAATTCCAGGTAAAAACTCCTTTGCCATGAAGAAGATCCAAATTCAACCAGTTCAGGCTAGTAAACCTGTTTGAAAGACCTTTTTTCAGTGAAATGCAGCTTAGTGCAAAAACAGGCTGCTCTCGCTCTGAAACGCTCATTTTTCACATAAGCCACTTTTCAGCGCTAAAACAGCCTCCAATCGCTCTGAAACGCTCATTTTTGACATAAGCCACTTTTCAGCCTTAGGCGACTGTACAGTGCTAAAACAGCCTCCAATCGCTCTGAAACGCTCATTTTGACATAAGCCACTTTTCACCTTTAATGAATGAAATTCCAGGTAAAAACTCCTTTGCCATGAAGAAGATCCAAATTCAACCAGTTCAGGCTAGTAAACCTGTTTGAAAGACCTTTTTTCAGTGAAATGCAGCTTAGTGCAAAAACAGGCTGCTCTCGCTCTGAAACGCTCATTTTTCACATAAGCCACTTTTCAGCCTTAGGCGACTGTACAGTGCTAAAACAGCCTCTTATCGCTCTGAAACGCTCATTTTTGACATAACCCACTTTTCAGCCTTAATGAATTAAATTCCAGGTAAAAACTCATTTGCCATGAAGAAGATCCAAATTCAACCAGTTCAGGCTAGTAAACCTGTTTGAAAGACCTTTTTTCAGTGAAATGCAGCTTAGTGCAAAAACAGGCTGCTCTCGCTCTGAAACGCTCATTTTTCACATAAGCCACTTTTCAGCGCTAAAACAGCCTCCAATCGCTCTGAAACGCTCATTTTTGACATAAGCCACTTTTCAGCCTTAGGCGACTGTACAGTGCTAAAACAGCCTCCAATCGCTCTGAAACGCTCATTTTTGACATAAGCCACTTTTCACCTTTAATGAATGAAATTCCAGGTAAAAACTCCTTTGCCATGAAGAAGATCCAAATTCAACCAGTTCAGGCTAGTAAACCTGTTTGAAAGACCTTTTTTCAGTGAAATGCAGCTTAGTGCAAAAACAGGCTGCTCTCGCTCTGAAACGCTCATTTTTCACAAAAGCCACTTTTCAGCGCTAAAACAGCCTCCAATCGCTCTGAAACGCTCATTTTTCACATAAGCCACTTTTCACCTTTAATGAATGAAATTCCAGGTAAAAACTCCTTTGCCATGAAGAAGATCCAAATTCAACGAGTTCAGGCTAGTAAACCTGTTTGAAAGACCTTTTTTCAGTGAAATGCAGCTTAGTGCAAAAACAGGCTGCTCTCGCTCTGAAACGCTCATTTTTCACAAAAGCCACTTTTCAGCGCTAAAACAGCCTCCAGTCGCTCTGAAACGCTCATTTTTCACATAAGCCACTTTTCAGCCTTAGGCGACTGTACAGTGCTAAAACAGCCTCCTATCGCTCTGAAACGCTCATTTTTGACATAACTCACTTTTCAGCCTTAATGAATGAAATTCCAGGTAAAAACTCCTTTACCATGAAGAAGATCCAAATTCATGCAGTTCAGGCTAGTAAACCTGGTTGAAAGACCTTTTTTCAGTGAAATGCAGCTTAGTGCAAAAACAGGCTGCTCTCGCTCTGAAACGCTCATTTTTGACATAACCCACTTTTCAGACTTAATGAATGAAATTCCAGGTAAAAACTCCTTTGCCATGAAGAAGATCCAAATTCAACCAGTTCAGGCTAGTAAACCTGTTTGAAAGACCTTTTTTCAGTGAAATGCAGCTTAGTGCAAAAACAGGCTGCTCTCGCTCTGAAACGCTCATTTTTCACATAAGCCACTTTTCAGCCTTAGGCGACTGTACAGTGCTAAAACAGCCTCCAATCGCTCTGAAACGCTCATTTTTGACATAAGCCACTTTTCACCTTTAATGAATGAAATTCCAGGTAAAAACTCCTTTGCCATGAAGAAGATCCAAATTCAACCAGTTCAGGCTAGTAAACCTGTTTGAAAGACCTTTTTTCAGTGAAATGCAGCTTAGTGCAAAAACAGGCTGCTCTCGCTCTGAAACGCTCATTTTTCACATAAGCCACTTTTCAGCGCTAAAACAGCCTCCAATCGCTCTGAAACGCTCATTTTTGACATAAGCCACTTTTCAGCCTTAGGCGACTGTACAGTGCTAAAACAGCCTCCAATCGCTCTGAAACGCTCATTTTTGACATAAGCCACTTTTCACCTTTAATGAATGAAATTCCAGGTAAAAACTCCTTTGCCATGAAGAAGATCCAAATTCAACGAGTTCAGGCTAGTAAACCTGTTTGAAAGACCTTTTTTCAGTGAAATGCAGCTTAGTGCAAAAACAGGCTGCTCTCGCTCTGAAACGCTCATTTTTGACATAAGCCACTTTTCAGCCTTAGGCGACTGTACAGTGCTAAAACAGCCTCCAATCGCTCTGAAACGCTCATTTTTGACATAAGCCACTTTTCACCTTTAATGAATGAAATTCCAGGTAAAAACTCCTTTGCCATGAAGAAGATCCAAATTCAACGAGTTCAGGCTAGTAAACCTGTTTGAAAGACCTTTTTTCAGTGAAATGCAGCTTAGTGCAAAAACAGGCTGCTCTCGCTCTGAAACGCTCATTTTTCACATAAGCCACTTTTCAGCGCTAAAACAGCCTCCAATCGCTCTGAAACGCTCATTTTTGACATAAGCCACTTTTCACCTTTAATGAATGAAATTCCAGGTAAAAACTCCTTTGCCATGAAGAAGATCCAAATTCAACCAGTTCAGGCTAGTAAACCTGTTTGAAAGACCTTTTTTCAGTGAAATGCAGCTTAGTGCAAAAACAGGCTGCTCTCGCTCTGAAACGCTCATTTTTCACATAAGCCACTTTTCAGCCTTAGGCGACTGTACAGTGCTAAAACAGCATCCTATCGCTCTGAAACGCTCATTTTTGACATAACCCACTTTTCAGCCTTAATGAATTAAATTCCAGGT